>NC_051155.1:208139197-208323183 GCF_013339745.2 Dermacentor silvarum
TAATCTGCTAGTCTCAAAGCACCCCAGGGCACACATCATTCTATTTGGGGACTTTCACTGCCCTAATATCGAGTGGAAGAGTCAGCCCCAATCCATAGTCAGTCAAAAAGAGCCCAGTGAATTCGATTATATCTGCCTGAATTCTAATTTGACTTAACTAATAACAGAACCTACACGGATAGCAGGGGATACAGCTAATACACTGGATCTCATACTGACCCCTCATCCTGACCGCCTGGCTTGTGTAAACGTCTTTGGCTAATAGTGCAATACCACACGCGTCAGCGAACTCACTCCTAATTTCCTTCTTTCCATCCCTCGTCTCTCTCCCTGGGTAACTTCCCAGCCTTCTGCTTTCCTCTTTCCTCCTCCTCCATCTTGACAGCCTAGAATTCATTAGCTGCCTCCGAGAAATAAGCGACCACAAAGTAATATATGCCATTTTTAACTTCTCGCCAGTATTAAGACAAGCTTCCCAGAAAACTATAAAGCTGTACGACAGGGGAAACTACGAAGCAATTAACGCTGAAATGACTATCATCGTGCCAGTCCTTGCAAATCTTTTCATAACAGAAATGTAAATGAAAACTAGACAATATTTAAACATAAGCCTGCCGAACTAAACAGGAAATATATTCCAATACGCAATTTCCGGAAGAGTAATCAGACACTGTGGTTTACTAAAAGACAAAAGACTGGAAAATAAAAAAAAATCTTGGAGGACGCTTAAGCTTCGCCTTTAAGAGCGGAACGCGATAGCATTCAAAGATCCCCGACTGCTTCTCACACTTCCCGGCAACTGCAGCCTATGTAAACGTGATGTTTACCGGCAAACGCTGGCGGCGAGCGCTATGCACGAAGGCGAGCTTTCTGGTTGAAACGCAGTCTCCTGCGTGGGCCGATCCCGGAGGTAGTGAACAGCATCGGCAAAAAAAAATCGTCATTTTCAGGTTTCTGTTATTATTTCGCAATTTTACTATTTCATTCTGAGAAGATTTAACATAAAAGGCATGCACTGTCAGTGTTTGTTTCACCACATTTGTTTGTGGGCTGTCATTCTGAAAATTCCGAGGAATAACTTTGTCAAGAATGTAAGGCAAGGTATGAGCAACTTTAGTGATAGAATGGGGTGGCAATATAACCCCCATATACCGCATGGTACACAGCAAGGCGTGGCATATATGTATACCTAAATATAATGTTCTCTAACGCACAACGCCGCTGACGCCGGACGCTGACGCCGGATATCTCACAGTCTCCATTCATAGAAATCACAACAATGGCCTTTTAGAGCGCAGCTCTTAGGCGACCGTTCCTGCGGAGAGCGGTGGCGTTTGCGGCGGCGTAACCGAGCACATCATAAGATGAAAGCGAAGCGCGCAGCGCAGCGGGGGATGAAAGACGCGAGGAGGAAAGGGGAGAGAAGGGTGCAGCGGAATCATGAGGCGGAAAGCGGTGGAGCGTATGGCGAAAGCGTGAGAAGAAAAGCGTAGTGCGGCGACGATGGCTACGAGATGGCGCCAGAGTAGCGCGTGCCATATGGGAGGTGCGGCTGCTGTGAATCACGCCCACGCGTCACCCACGCGCTGACTCTCACGATCTCCAATTTAGCGAGGCAGTCGCGCCACAATTCGCTCCGTTTGCAACGTGCCGCGCGAGACAGATTTTCGCGCTAGCCAATATATTGCGAAATGAAAACAGCAGCTCTCAAAATTCGCATTAGGGAATATCGTAACCGTCAGTGATTTTTTTTTTTTACTGACGAATCCGAAGCACCGTGTTTTACTTTACCAATTATCAATACTACAGCTACGGAAGCCGTAACATTCAGCAGTAGTAGAATCTCATGCGTAATTGACAATATAAAGACTTCATCACCCACTGGCATAGGTGATATCAATTCAAAACTTTTCAAAAACACCAAACTATAGCCTGTTCCAATTTTCTTTGTTATTTGTTCTTGCAATCCCTCTCTGAAGAAACCTTTGCCAGACGATTGGAAACTGAGGAAGGTCATTGCAGTCCACAAAACAGGTACTGCCGCTTTACCTCTTAATTATCACCCCATTTCACTGACAAGTGTGCCTTGCAAAATCATGGAACATGTATATTACTCCCAAATCATGCAATTTTTAGATTCCAATAACTTCTTTTATCCATCAACGCATGGATTCCAGAAGCGCACCTCTTGGGAAACTTAACTAGCCATTTTTCTTCACGACATCCACACTAATATTGACGTTAATTGGCAAACTGGTGCAATTTTCCTTGATTTCGCTAAGGTATTCGACAAAGTACCTCATCAATGCTTGCTTCTTAAGCTTTCTCTGTTGAACCTGCATCCGAGCATCATCGCGTGGATTGCTGAATTCCTCACGCGTCGCTCTCAATCAGTCTTCATAAATAACCAGTCTGCCGACCCACTTCCAGACACCTCCGGCGTCCCGGAGTGTTCCGTCCTCAGTCCCTTGTTATTCCTCATTTACATTAACGACCCACCCCTGCACCTATCCCGTCATATCCGCCTGTTCGCAGATGATTGCGTTATTTACCGTTAAGTAACAAACCCTTCTGGCCAAGAATCCCTACAGGCAGACCTAAACCACGTGCAAAATTTGTTTTTGTGGTGTCTCATGACACTAAGACCTACAGATGTAAGTATACGTCTTTTCACCGACCTCGCACACCTTTTGTTTTCCGGTACACAATTTCTAACCCCGCAGTTGACCTTGTCCAGTCATATAAATGCTTAGAAATCACTATTTTTCATTATTTATCCTGGTGTTTGCATGTAACTAACCTAATGTCATCGGCTAATAAAACACTAGGCTTCTTAACGCGTCGCCTGTGGGACGCCCCACAACCTGTTAAATTACACGCATACACTTCGCTTATCGGAACTTAACTTGAATACGCATCGGCCATCTGTAACCCTCATCAAGCATATTTAACACGTGCTCTACAAGCTGTAACCCGCCGTGGTTGCTCAGTGGCTATGGTGTTGGGCTGCTGAGCACGAGGTCGCGGGAGCGAATCCCGGCCACGGCGGCCGCATTTCGATGGGGGCAAAATGCGGAAACACCCTAGTACTTAGATTTAGGTGCGCGTTAAAGAACCCCAGGTGGCCCAAATTTCCGGAGTCCCCACTACGGCGTGCCTCATAATCAGATCGTGGTTTTAGCACGTAAAACCCCGTAATTTTTTTTTTCAAAGAGGTACAAAACAGGACCACCAGATTCATTCATTCCTCATAAACCTACAACATTAGCATTTCACCTCTAAAATATCAGTCCGGTTTGTCTAACCTTTCTACTCGCCGTCGCATCGCCAGCCTTACCTTGTTTCACAAGTTCTTTTATTCACCAGTTCTTTTATTTCCACCACGCAGATCCCCTCTCATCGGTCATTTGCTTCAAGTGTCACTTCCACGGGTCCGTACGACTGTTTTTACCAATCAAATTTTTTTTTAATTTTTACAAGCAGCAACTGTTTGGAACGCCCTTCCGACCTTATCGCCGTTATAACCTGCCCGTCAACATTTGCAACTACTGTGAATGCCTGCATTATGTAAAACTCACCGTTTTATGTGACACCCCAACAGGAGTCTTTAAGGAAAATAAAGTGATTGAAGTGATTAGATTCAGCGTAACTCTCAGCTAGAATTTGCCGCAATGCAGGCAAGTCATCAGCTATCAGAATGGCCATGGGCAAAACGCACTGCTGTCTTGTTACATTTGTACAGTTAGCACAAGAAAGCTTGCCATGATTTCAATTATTATCGTTGAAAGGTAGCAGTGTGGAATGAAAATGCATAAATATTGGAAGATTACGACCTCAACATTAAACCGCGAGGCACCAGTAAAGAAATTCGAAGCCAAGCAAGCGCTGCTAAAAATATTCGGCGTGGATTACATGGGCTTGCTAACGAGCCTCCTGATGCAAAAAGCAAACAGACTCACAAGTGGGAACGGCTCATCACTTTTCCATCCTTTTCAGTGCACTCGAGTTGGCCTCAAAAAGAGGATCTGAGTCAGATGGCTGGTATTTTGAGAAGAAACATAAGCCTTTGAGCTGAATGCCGTCTGTCGCGTGCTGCGAAGGAGAAAACTATGTTTGTAAAACATTGGATATATCTGACTTGGAGATCTTGCTCTTTTTTTCTGACTTTTTTCTGTGACCTCGTGGCTGGAGGCGATGAAGACCGATTAATTTATTGACAAGGTGCTGAAATTCACTGTCCTTGTACTTTTTTTTGTCGGTTGAGTGGAGAAGTGCACAATGCGAGATGTGTTAAAGTGAAGAGAAACATCAGCTAATATTTATTTAAGTAAATACGTGAATGCTTCTACCGAATATTTGCCAGGAAGACAAACTTAGCCATGTCCAGCTTAAAAACGCCCTTCTCGAATAGCGGCGAGCAGCATGGCGTACGTATGATTTGGTACACGATAAGAGGATTGCTACAACCTTCGCTGAACGTCGACACGGTGTGGGCATCTTTGACGTGCGTGTTGATTGAAACCAGGGAACGCTGGTTTTTAGTTTAGAAAGAAAATACACTTAATTGCACACACGGCTTCCTACTTCAGATGGAGATTTTGTGGATCACGTGATAGAAAACATGGCAAGCTCGCATACATACGGAAACAAAAGTAAGTGCACAGTTAACCATATAAAATTATTAAAAACATCTATTAGGAGTAGCACGCGCTTATTTTGTCTTACGTTTGCTGGTTAAAGAGGAACTGTCACAAAAACGTTGTATCTCGCTGTTTCTTTGTTAGATAGTTGCCAACTCCGCAGTAACGGTATGGTTTGACAATTCCTCGAACCATTAAATACTTAACTACATCCTCTTTAACGCGATTAATTGAAAAGGCGGCGCCAAAAACAGCATGGCTTTCTGGCCTAGGTTGTGCCGACGAGCACGCTCTTTTAAAACAATTGCAGATTCCACGTGCTGGGAATCGGTTTAAGCGAAGTTTTCATTGGTGTTTGCGAAGAACATTGTTTTCGATCGGCGACCATTTGCAAGTATAGGGTACGCGACACAATTTCACCGAGAAACGTCTAGCTCGACATACAGTTGTGGCGCTCGAACATGCGGATGCCGACAAAGGAATGATAATGACATAATGACGACAACGTTGTGAGGATGACGTCATGAAGACAATGAGGTGACGACACTGCAATGACGATGATGGAACGACCGCGACGGCAAGAAGATATGGGGTCGATGACATGATGACACCGGAATTACTACGACAGAATGACGATGATTGTATGGCAGTCACGGCATTATGACGACTCAATGACGGCGACCAATCGTGCAAACTACCTTCGTACAAAGCTACCTTCGTACAAGCTACCTTCGTATAAAACTCACAAACATATCCGCCGAGATACGGACAGAACCACCAGGACCAACCCACCAGAAGCAGACAGCAGCCAGCAGACAGCAGCCACGCCGAATCCTGGCGGGTAGGGGAAAAAACGTTCGTTTTAAAGTCATGAAAGTTGGACGTACTGGTCACGTTGTATCACTCAACACCCACTGACGTACGAGTTAGTCAATCTGGTGGATCAGGTGCAATGGTCCCAAGCAACGCAATGGCCATGCCGGCGAAAGCTAGGTGCGCCACATTGGCAATTTGTTCCTCTTTCATGCTTGACATCGTTTATTCTTCTTGCATTCTGAACATCGTATGCGACGTCGGTCCCGTGTTGTCACATCTCTCGTATTATCTCAGAACCATGAAGGAAGAACATAACGTATGAGAGAGCTTACGTCATGCAGCCAGCCTTGGCACGCTAACTCTCCGAGAAGCCATTGCCTTCGTTTTTTTCCCCTCGCAGTTCCGGTCCAACACGTGACATCTAAGACTCAGCGTATTGGCCGGGAATATTTGGTTCCAAGTAGTTTTTTTTTTATTCGATGATTGCTTGTTCGACCACCCGGTTGTAGCTCCGCCTGCAGAGTGAGAGCATTAAAACCTATACCGCGCGCTCTGCCTGACGGTCATGCGTTGCTCCGATACGTTTCGCTTCGATCATGTCCAGCGGTGCTCTCTCGTAATTTTAATGCGACAGCGTTAGGGTCCCGTGTGGCAGAAAATCCAGTGTCGGTGTCGGCGTCCAACGTCGGCTTCCCGCGAGCGAACATTTCCGTATATATATATTTTAGGTATATGTATATGCAGCGCCTTCCTATATGGCATGCGGTATATGCGCGTTATATTGGCACACCATTCTATCACTAATGTTGCTCATACCTTGTCTTACATTCTCGACTAAGTTTCAGAATGACAATCCACAAACAAATGTCGTGAAACAAAACACCGACAGCGCATGCCTTTTATATTAAATGTTCTCAGGCTGAAATATTAAAAGTGTGGTACAATAACAGAAACCTGAAAATGGTGTTTTTTTTTTTTTTTACTCGGTTGTGCATATACCTACTGGATCGGCCCACGCAAGAGAGAGAGAGATACAACTTTATTGTGTCCATGATGGGGTCTGGGGGCGGCGGGGGTTGGGAGACTAACCTCCAGGCCTCCCCTTCCTCAGACGGCGGCCAGCCCTTGCTTTCTGTCGGCGTCTTCGGCCATCCGGACGGCCCAGAGCTGCTCTTCTGGGTCCAAGCTGAGCAGCAAAGTCTCCCACTGCTCGGCCGTAGTTATGATGCGTGTAGTGTTAGTGCGGTGGGTGTTGGTGGGTGTAGCTTTCGGGCATGCCCAGATCGTGGTCAGCGCGTGCCTCGCAGGCTTTGCAGAGTGGGGAGTATGCATCGGGGTAAATTCGGTGGTATAGCACGGGGTTTGGGAACGTTCGCGTGTGAAAGTAGTCGCCAAGTGGTGGATTGTGATTTAGTCAGTGTTTTGTGTGCTGGTGGGTAGCGTAATCGCTCTCTGCAGTACTGCAGAGAGCGTTTACGCTACCCATTGGCCCACGCAAGAGGCAGCGTTTCTAGCAGAAAGCTCGACTTCGTGCATAGCGTTCGCCGCCAGCGTTTCTCGGTAAACATTACGGTTACATAAGCTGCAGTTGCCGCGAAGCATGAGAAGCAGTCAGGGATCTTTGAATGCTATCACATTCCACTGTTAAAGGCGAAGCTTAATCGTCCTTCCTCCATTTTTTTTTTACTTTCCTCCCTGCTTGGAACTCGCAGCGTCCTTCTCACCTTCTCTCCTCTATTATCCCGTCCTGCAAAGCTTTCGGCGGGAGAAACACGGTACTAGCGTTTCTAAAGTAACCAATTAGCGCGCCAGTAATATAACGCTGCCCCATTCCTGCTATTTTTGTGACATGTCGGCAGTTCTGGTAAACACGCCCGCAGCATTACTCTATTTGGGGTGCGCCGCTTTTTCATTTATGGTATTAATAAATGGTATAACTAAACAAGTAACAGCGCAATAAAACATAGACAGAAGAAAGTCTGTGTTTTTCTTGCGTATGTCTTATTGCGCTAAGTTACTTGTTCAGTTATGGAAAACCAACTAGCATAACAATGAACTATTCTATAATAAATGGTATAATTCGTGATGTGTGATTTGTTACGTGTTAGAGTAAGTTGAGCCTCGCACCGTCTTTACGGAGTTTACAGCTATCTAAAAAAATCTTGGAGGACGATTAAGCTTCGCCTTTGAGAGTAGAACGCGATAGCGTTATCGGGACCCGTTCGCATCGCATCGTTCGCATACGGCAAGTAGACTTCATTCACTGCAACAATGAACGTGGGAAAGCCAGCATACAAAAACCAAGCTTACATCGATCCCCTTAAAGTCGGCTTCACTTTTAAACTGAAGTGCATTGCTGGAAAGACGGCTTATTAGGGGCAATATGAGTGGTCTGATATCAAAATTTGAAGGCCCTAGCATCTTTTTTAATTAGTTTATTAGTTTATTCATTGTTTGCTATTGCCCCGACGCGCGCCGGTCTGGTAGAAATATTTGAGTTTCCTCGTAGCAAAATTAAGTTTTCTCGTAAATTCACATTACAATCCGACGGCGAATCCGACGCCGAATGGTAAAGTCGTACTTTCCCATTTTTCTGACGGATTTCACTGTGAGAAATGCAATTTTTGTTCACCAAAACCTTACACCACGTGGAGGGGCTGCGCGGTTGATGTGGTTGGAGGATTTTCTCCGCCACCAGCGACCACACGCCGGTTGCCGACGCCGATTTCTCTGCCACACGGGGCCCTAAACGCTATCGCGTTAAAATGTGTCGGCTTTTATTTAAAACAAAGGAGGTCCCAATTTAATTTCTAGCTAGGGACCTCCTTCTGCCTCATTACGGACATGAATAAACTGATTCTGAAAGAGACTAGAAAATTTACAGGTGCGCTTTTTATCGAGCAGAGAAAATTACGTGAATTCCATGCACTGTGTGAGTGTGTGAGCTTCTTGGATGAATATGCATGCGTTTAAAGACCAAATTTTCAGGCCCTATAGATATAGGTCTTAGGCGTCTAAAACAGGTTAAAGCCTTATTCGAGTCATCATACGTGCCGAAATAGGCACTCTAAACTTTGCAAATCACTGCTTCTTCTAGGTATTGAATTTGTGTCGCCGAAATTTCGTGTTAGGCTAATAAACTGACGTAGTGTTCACTCGTGAGGACTGAAATCGCAGGAACCATATTGGGCAAGCCATCGCTTCACAGGACTTCGCTCGGCATACGAGAAGTCGATTTTTTCACAAAGTAACGCATACTGCAGCCAACTTGCTTAATACATTTGTTATGAGAGTATGAGCAGGGAGTGTACATACTATAGCCGAACTTTCCTGCTTTCAATGGCAAACCAAGTAAAACAAGCACAACAAACACCAAGTACGCCAGGAAAACTACTAAATGGTTAATGAGAGAAGGGATCATTCGTGCCTAATGGACTGAAGTCATGAATGTTCGAGTTAGAAAGAAAACAAGCAATGTAGGTTCACAAATCTATAAAAGTTGTAAGAACTGTAGCACCTTATGATCACTTTTAATTTTTTATTCAAGATTGTGCCTCTTATGAGTCAGAATAAGCTTGTATATAGGCTGAAAAAGCGCCCTCAACGTCGACAGAGGTAAAGCAGCGTTTTTGTATTTCCGTGTATTTGTCGGCTGCACGCACCCTGGGATTCGTGTCGTGACGCTGGGATCTTATTTGGATCTTTCTGGGTCTGTATCTGCAGTATCTAACATGTCTTTTTCGCTTGCGTAAACTATTAATCTTCCCGAGTATTGCATAATTAATTGCCCGCCGATGAATCCTGTGCTCGTAGATTCTTTCGGTGTGTTGGAATGAATCAAAAACTTGAAATTGTCTTGCTCGTGCGGAACTGAGGGTATTCACTCAAAATTTTTGATGAGCACCGAAATGTAAAATTACACAATAATAACAGAACCTTTTTCAGAAGTCCTTCGCTTCTGGCCAGTTACCCGGCGACTGTAAAGTGGGCAAGGTGGTGCCACCGTGCAGGTCTAGTGACGGTGACAAGAACTTCATTTGGTCCTGAGAAACTGTGGCCAGGGGGAGCCAAAGACCCCTCAGGTCAAGTCGGTGGCTCCGCCCACGATGGCACCGGAAAACTAAGTCCCGTTGCGATGTCGTGGGCCCTGTGGACTGCCTGGAGCTGGATATGGTGGTGGTCGCTTCCAATGAATTCCTCCCACTGTTCCTTCGTGGCAAATATAGAGTTTTCTGTGGCTGGGCTCATTGACACTCATTTTTCGGTCAACTACCAATCTATGTCACTAACTAGCATCGCCTGGAAACTATTAGAGCATATCATCTACTCAAGTTTAGTTAACTTACTCGAGTCTAATGCACTTTCTTGAAGTTTTACAGCATTGGTTCAGTAAATATTTTCAAGTGAGAGGCAACTAATTTGTTTTACTTGTGAACTTTTCGCTGCTCTTGACAACTAGTGTTTCATGCGCTGCATATTCCTAAATGTTTAGAAAGCATATTTGATATTGTCTCTCACCCACTACTACGTTTAAAATACTGATACACTGATATTCCAGCACTTCAGTACGACTTTAACACTATCACTAGCTGGTGCAAAGCATTGCGAATGCGTTTGAAAGCTATAGAGTGTAAAGTAACGATAATCTCCGGAAAATTGGCTACTTGTAACCCTCCTGTTCATGACATCGATGGTTCTGGGCTTGACGAAGTAACCTCTTATAAGTATCTAGGAATTCACATAACTATAAACCTTTCTTGGCAAACTCATGGTAACTACCTATGTTGTTAATAATGCTTACCGCACGCAGAAACAAACATACGAATGCTATAGGGGCCGCCACGCCGTTCAAAATTCGGTGAATGTTGAAGAGTGCGACAGTGACTAACGTAACAGAAAATAATTTTAAGAATGGGAGGGGCGGGGGTACCTCACATAGTTATAGTTTCAATAAATCAAACAGTTTCATTTCTGTATTCACCTTCTCTGCAGACTATAGCTGCAAGTTAAAACCTTGCGCCCACGTTGATCTCCTGCGTGCACACACGTTGAAATCTGGCGCAGCACGCCCAAGGAGAACGGGGGGCGATAAGAAGACGAGTGTGGCGCGCAGTCACGTGACTACACTAGGGACATCTCCGCCTCGCAAATCTAGGGAACCGCAAGATCTCACAAAACGAGATCTGGCCACACTGGTGTGTTCTGGTGGAGATTTAGTGATGATGATGATGATGATTTATTGGCATCCCCTTTGAAACGGGGCGGCGACAAATAGTCACCTAGCCTGCTTGATTTAATCAGGTATACTATACATGTTCTTTATCTAGCATTTTTGTATACCTCTCATTATTTTTATTTTTCAAAAAATTTACCTTGTACCGCTGCCTATGATTTTAAGAGATCAGGTCGTATCCATCTTTTCCCTGCCTTTTTTCCACCAGTACTCTAATCGTCTCTTGCTGATCTCTACGGCTGATCTGTTTGTTTCCTTCCACTTTAAACCCAAGCGCTTCTGGGAGTTGCACGTTACCTACGGTTCTCGCTGGGTGGATCCCGTCGCATTCCATTAGGATGTGCTGAGTCGTCTCTGGATCTTTACTGCAGCATACACATGTCTCATCTAGTTCCGAATATTTGTTCCGATATGTTTTCCTCCTTAGGCAACCGGCTCGAGCCTCGAATAGCAAGGCACTGCCCTTTGTGTTATCGTACATATTTTTCCTTCTAATTTCTTTCTTCTCATTCTTGTAAATCTCCATTGTCCTTTTCGTTTCCATTCTTTGCATCCAATTCACGGTCTCTATTTCTCTCACTTTCTTTCTGATGACCCCTGGTTGTCTATTTACAGTTTCGATTATCCTGTACTTGGTTGCCAACTTCCTTGACCTCTTCCTCCATTCTGTGTCCACGCTTTTCATGTAGAGATACTTGTGCACTTTAGCCGTCCATTTATTTCCATCCATGTTCCTGAGCCTTTCTTCAAAACTAATTTTGCTTTGTGCTTCTCAGACTTCAAAAGAGGCCCAACCCATGTCACCATGCACTGCCTCATTTGTCGTATTGCCGTGTGCTCCCAAAGCCAACCGGCCTACTGATCTTTGGTTAACTTCCAAACCCGCCAATATATCCGATTTTAAGCATATAATGGCATTTGCGAATGTTAGCGCTGGCACCATTACTCCTTTCCAGATTCCACGCACCACCTCATACTTATTGTGGCCCCACAGTGCTCTGTGTTTCATTATTGCTGCATTCCGCTTCCCCTTTATTTTCAGATTATCTTGGTGGTTGCTTGAGTAATTCTTTGCTTCGTTTATGTGTACGCCGAGGTACTTATATTGCTTCACTATGGGTATTACTTGCTGTTGAATTGACACCACGAAGTTACTCGTGTGTTCATTAAAGATCATAATCCCTGATTTCTCTGTGCTAAACTTAAGGCCTAGATTTGTCGCTGCGTTCCCACAGATATTCGCAAGTATCTGTAAATCTTTTTTATTGTCCGCTAGTAGCACAATGTCGTCTGCGTACATCAGTCCAGGGACCTTCTGTTGCACCATTTGTCCATTACGCATGTAGGATAAATCAAAACCTAATTCGCTGTTTTCCAGTCGTCTTTCTATGCCCTTGACGTAAAGCGTGAACAACAATGGTGACAGAGGGCATCCTTGCTTCAATCCTTGGTGAATTCCCACCATTTCATTTCCTTTTCGGCCTTTCCATGCCACTTGTACTTGGTTGTCTCGATATATCTGCCTCAGCAGCTCCACGAAATCGTCATCTATGCCTTCGTATTGAAGAATATCCCACAAAAATTCCCTGTCTACGTTGTCATAAGCTCCTTTAATATCTAGAAATGCTATCCATAAAGGTCTTTCCTGAGCTACTGAAATCTCTATGCACTGAGTTAGTACAAACATATTGTCTTCTAAGCGTCTGCCTGGCCTGAACCCATTCTGTAGTTCCCCCAATACACCGTTTTCTTCCACCCACTTCGACAGTTCTAATTTTATGGCTTGCATTGCCATTCTATATATCACCGACGTTACTGTAACTGGCCTGTACGAGCTCGTATTATCCTTATCTCCTTTGCCTTTGTAGATGAGATTCATCTTGCTTTCACGCCATCCAACGGGAATATTCTTTGTTCTAATCACTTGCTCTATGGCATTAGTCAGCAGTGCCTTGCTTTTTGGACCGAGGTTTTTGATTAGCTCTATTGGGATTCCATCGGGTCCTGCTGCATGTGCTGGTCCTGCTGCATCGGGTCTAGCTGCTGTCCCGTGTTGTTAGGGACATTTTCTGCTGCCTTTTTCCAATAAAAGCTTTCTATGCTAAATTTTGATCTCTCAGGCCTCTCTGTTGTTGCTGGACCTGTTGTCTGAACTACGCTTTTTCTCGTGCCGAAGTTATGCCTGATAACGTCTGTGATGTACCGCAGCGCATCATCGCCTTCATAGATGTTACCGTCTTCATCCCTTATAGCCGTTGGCGAGTTTCTAGTTGGAGCTCTGAGTGCTTTTATATGGTTCCAGAATCTTTTTGGGGCGCCTTTGTCTCTTTTGTGAATGTTATGCACCCAACGTTCACTTGCGCATTTAAATTTCTCTTGCACGAGCTCACTCGCAACTCTTTTCTTTTCTCGGTATGTATTCTATCTAAGGAGCACCTCTTCTTCTTGTAATCCCAACTTTTTGGCTTCTCGATGAACCCTAGATGCCTCTTTACGCTCTTCTATAGCTTGTTTAATTTCCTTGTTCCACCACTGCGCGCTGAGTTGCGTACCTCAGGACGTTCATTAAAGTTTTCCATCCATCCATCCATCCAACCACTTACGTGGTTTCCTCTTTCCAATCCAACAATTGTTTTGCCGTGTCCGCCTTATTTCATGCTGCATAACCTCCACCAGTTCCTTATATTCCCAGACTGCTGTAAGAAAAGCCTGAATTTTCTTCTCTATGTTGTTTGCGATCTCTGTTATTTGCTCGTCATTCATTTTTAAAAACTCTGAGGCTATTGGTTCATGTTCTGCGCTGGTATCTCGCCCAAACTTTAATGCTAAACGTCTATGATCGCTTCCCAGGCTATTTTTTCCATTTTCGTCTATTATCATTTGGTCTAGTTGTTCGTAGACCATTTCTGAGACTAAGGCGTAGTCGATACATGACTGCCTGTTTCCGCATTGCCACGTTACCTGTCCATGACACTTATTCTCTCTGTTAACTACTATAAGGTTCTGTTCATCACACAAATCCAGCACTAGAGAGGCGTTGTAATCAGTATATCCGTCTAAATCGTCCATGTGCGCGTTCATATTTCCCACTAATATCACCTGGCCCGAGTTACTGAACTCATTAATATCGCTTCTAATGCAATCGACCAATTCCTTATTTTTTTCTCTGCTATCACTACCTGTCCATAGGTAAGCTACTCCCAGCCACGTCTTTTTACCTTGCCATGTGCCACTAATCCATAAATGCTCTTTACATGTCTCGTTTACCCTTCGCCACTTCAGACCTCGCCTAATTAGTACGCCTACGCCTCCGCCTTTCCTTGACCCGGTCATTCTGTTGCACCCTTCCCATACAAAGTTGTCAATAACAGGCGGCTGCTCCAAATCTCGTAGATGCGTTTCGGTGAAGGCGTACACGCTAATCGCTTCATCATTCAGTTGCGTTTGAATTTCCAGCCATTTTTCCTGCTTGCGACCACCCTGCATGTTAATGTAGCAAATTTTACCTTCTCTATTCTTATCCTTTAATTCTGCGTCTTTTCCTGACTCCTGGTCGCCTAATTCTGCCCTTTACTGGTGTTTCGCTATGTTCAATACTCAATCCTGCTTCCTGATTGCCTGGGGCCCACCTAAAAAAGCTACAGCTCGTGCCGCGAATCGACGTCCGACTGGTGTTGCTACACTTTCGCTCCCGCCTGCAACGCCACTGGCGGCGCTCTTAACGCCACCGTTGTGAGATGCCTGGTAGCTGCCAGGGCGATGTTCTTCCGGCACAACAGGTGTTTCATTGAGAGCTGCGTCGCGCCAACATGCCACTCCTACGTATAGTTGCAACATCATCCGAGGACTTCATATGCGACGCTGAACCACGCTATCGCTGTCAATGCTTCATCCGTCAGGGCGAAGCATTGACGGTGATAGCAAGGTACCTCTCTCTTTCTTGCTTTCTTTTTTTTGTGCATTTCGCACTTATCGAAGTGCGACCACCATGGCCGGGATTGACCTGCGTCCTCGCGAAACGCCACAGTCACTAAGCTACTGTGGCAGATGATATAATTTTTTAAAAGCCAGCTATAAGAAGAAAAAAAAATGCTGGATTTAAAGGACAAGAAGGAAAAAGCCGTGTCTCTCCATTTAACCACCGGAAAGGACCACTTTTTACACAATAACACGACCTGTACTAGAGTCGTCACTGAAGTTTTTTTTTTTCTTCTCAAAAAAAGGGGGAAAAACAAGGTGATTGCTCGCGCGTACCCGCTGAATGTTTCCTGCAACCGATACCACCCGAAACAGTGCAAGACGTGCTGTGCATAATATTGCATCGGATATTGTGTCACTGTTTTGCATTATATGCGAAAGAGCAACATCTTTCTTTCTTTTTTTACTGGCCCATACATTGTGAAGCGCAAGACTCGTAATGCACACCCGCGAAAAGTAAGTTCCACCAAAAATGTTTATATTCGCACTTACTTTACTTTATATTCGGGGAGTTTATTCTGAATGTCATGCAACTAACAAATAGACAACAAATGTACAAACACTTCGTTCGCTGAGGGCGTCCCCTATCTGCCAGGTTTGCATCTTCAGTCGCGAGTTCTCTTTTTGTTCCTTTCCTCACCAACCAGACGTCCTTTCCTGGATATCTTCGAGACCGAGCTCGCATAGCGCCTGCCTTCATTTCCTATCTGCGCCCCCAACTGCCTTTCCTATCTGCGCGGTTTCTTCACCTTTTCTTACCATAGCCTCCCTCACAGCCTTTTTGCCTAAGCTCGAGGCAAGCGCACGGCGCGAGGCCTTCCTGGTTTCTGTCCCTAGATTGCTTTCTCTAACGGCGACCAGGTTCGCGCGAGCCCGCAGTTCTGTTGCTTTTATTTTGCTGACATCTTCCACATGCGCTTGTTCTGGCCTTGAGCCATGCCGCGCCAAGCACAGTCAAAGAAAAGCCAAATCGAACCGAGCCCAACTTGTTGACGTGCTTGGTGCATCTGGCAAAGGAGCGTCCGTTGTGCGGTGTAAGCGATTAAGACCACTTCGTCCGCTGGTTGCTCTGTGTGATTGGCTAAGCAGATCCCTCGTGCCTTGTAGATCATGTCTTGAGAGTCAGTACGTTTCCCAAGTGATTTTTCTCTATTTCTTATTCCTTTCTTTTTGCGTGCCCAAGCGTTGAAACGCGATGAGCTGGTACGTCTCTCCCAGCGGCTAAGTGAATTCGAGCGCGGGTCTATTTGCTTGTCCGTATTGTCCGTAGGCTGTGCTTATTAGTGGGCCTTCGCCAACATTTTCATTTTGCTTAGCGATGCGTGCGTGCGTGCGTACTATTAAGGCTCATGCACGACAGATATTCGGGCCAACGTTCCACCCTCGCCCCTTGATGTAAGATCACACCACGTTTTGTTCCTCGTTCTGATTGCCTGACAGATGTACGTAAACCGAAAATTCTGTCAGAAAAATGGTGCTGAATAATTCACGCAAGGATTCTTTCTGCTCAACAACAAAGTCTTATTCCACCTTTTCCGCCCGCACATACCACGCCTTCATTTACCTGTCGCCGAGAAAGTTCCCGCGTGTCGAACAAAGCGCCGTACAACATGAAAAGCGGAAACAATAAAAATTGGTGTGCGCGTTCGTCGAGAATATACACGCGCCTTTGCGCTTCTCTTCAATGCTGTAACCGCAAAAAGCCGTGTTTACCGTGACGTCGATATGAAGTTACCGTTCCCTCGCGTCGTCCGACGAGATTTCCGGAGATTCATCCTTCCGCACTCTTTCCGATTCTTCATTTTCTTTCGTTTTTTTTTTAAGAAAAAAAATCTCCTTGCTCCTTCTGCATCCCTTCTTGTTTGTCACTTCGCGTGAGCTCCTCGTTTGTGTCAGTAACGTTCACTCCGTGCATATATGACAGCGCTTCGCGGGAGTCTTCAAAGAAGTCGCGCACCTCAAACGATTTCCGTCTCCCCGAACACTGTTTGCGATGTGTCGGGCTTTTGACAGCTCTTGGCTGGGTATAAAATACGCCGACGAATAGCGAAAACACAGAATACGCGAAAAAAAAAGAGAAATCGTGCTTTCTTGAGAAAGCGGCTCTCTCTTTCCTTTTGTCTCTCTCTCTTTCTCTTTAGAAGAACCGCGCTATATATAAAATGGAATTATCGAGCCACCGGCATGAACCACCGAAGGCAAACACGACGGTCCGCCGCTTCCGAAAGATGACGAGCTCGATCCCAGCGCTGGAAGGACCGCTCGTTCTTCCCTACTGGTGCCATCGTTAACCAGTGGAGTTCTTTAGGCAGAAAAGCAAGGCGGTGTCAGAATAACGCTGTAACGAAGCTAAATTCAATGGAAGGGAGTATTATATCGGAGCGATATAGCTGTAATGACGAGGAATTTGCCTTCCACAGTAGTCCTGATAGGCGCTGCTGCGAAATTATAAGCTCAAACGGGGGAAAAAAGGACGCTGAAAGAAAAACTGAAAACGAGAATCAATACTCTTGGCTCGAACAGATATAGGGTCTTCCTGGGATCGAAGCTTGACAATCATAATTTAATCATTTCCGGAATCACAATAGAACGCGAAATAAAACTTACATTTCATTTTACAAAATTGCGCGGATAACTCAGAACGCGCGTCGCTATATCGACAAATAGAAAACTATTAAGCGGAATGCTTTACTTTCTAAGCTCTCAAAATTCATAGAACAGCTTTAGCGTTTTTGCATGAGTAGACCCTCCTCAAAAAGCCCAAAGTTAGTAGACATGAACCTAGCTGTTATTATTTAGGCCGAATGCTCGTCTTTGTCTAGTTCTGAAACCTGGTCGAAAGCATGTGCTCTGTTTCCGTGCCCATCAGGGTGCCAAGCGCCTATTGACACTAGCCGGTGTCGTCACAAATGGCAGGAGGAAAAACAGAAAAAAAAATTATGGCACCCTTCCACTCCGTGAAGATGGTCGAACAGTGAAGCTGTGCTATTTACACCGGGTGTTACGAGTGTTACATGTGCATGTGTTGCACGTGATGCAATTGCGTAAACACAAGTAAACACATATCAACAACACGAACTAATATTATATTGCAACGTTGCGAAGCGAGAAGAGGCAGTGACTTCCGACTTATTCGACGAGTGTCCAGTTCTCTGTTCGAAACCTGCCGAGCCGCTGCCAGAAGCATCGACTGCAGTCACGGACACCGCGCGCGTTCGGCGCAAACGCGGGGAAACGCGGACGGCGTCGGCAGCTGCTCTGTGCGTTGCGCGTTATCCGAAATGGCGCCCCACACAGAAACACCCTCTCTTATACCCATCGCCTCTCCTCATCGCACCCAGCGCGGTCCTCTCATTGGTCGCCACCTCCCCCAGAGCGCCTCGCTTCTGCTGGTCACGTGACCTGCCCTTCCTCGGTGCGGCTCTCATCCTCTCATCCTCTTCTGGTCACGTGACCTGCGTGACACCGGTGGTCAGACGGACGGACGGACGGCGCAGCCTCGACCTACAAAGGCTCTGCTGTTAAAAGAAATGACGCCACAATTACTAAATTTAAACTATGACAATAAATTATCGTGTAAGTAGGGAACAGAACAATATAAATGGGACGCAATTCGCGCCAAATCAAGAAGGGGAAATATAACAACCCAGAAATTTAAAAAAAGTAGATCCAAGCCCTCGCCACACGCTATACAATAGCATAAGTACTAAAAAGAGAACGAGAATATTTAAAGAAGCTTAACTGACGGAGCACAATATCTAACAGATTACTGAACCAATAATGATATTAATTTATTTAAATATTTGTTTGGTACTTAGAATCCCAATGGGGATGTGGGATAATAATAATAATAGTAATAATAATAATAATAATAATAATAATAATAATAATAATAATAATAATAATAATAATAATAATAATAATAATAATAATAATAATAATAATAATAATAATAATAATAAAGCCTGTAGGTATCACACACATGCTCTTCAGCGACGTACTTCGGGTAATTGCAGGTGTTACAACAACGAGTTATACAAACATAGTTTGTCAATTTTGTAGATATCGTCATAGCTGGAGTGTGCTGCCCCATTAGCACGATTAGGCATAAGCGACGAGGCAAGCCGAAATACATTACAGACGCCCGTTTCGTGCCGCACACAGCTTGTCGTGAAACTTCGTCAACGTGTTCCTCTAGTGTATTAGATATATGCTGCACCAAACTGCAGTCGATAAATCACTGTCTTACGCCTATGCTTCATCCTCACTTTTTTTTTCCTTCCTAACGCCAATCTCTCTTTTTTCTAATTATTAGACATTTTTGCAGCTTGACACATTGTTCCACTCACCCAGGACATATCTCTCTCTCTCTCTCTTGCATTCCTTCCAATTTCACGTTTCTTCATTTTATTATTTCCACCCCCTTTCACTTCGGCGAGGAGTTCAGTCTCTCGGAAACCGCTTAGACAGCCAATTGGAGGGGTCTGCAGGTCTCCAAAGTGTGGGGAGGAGTGAGTGGTGTCCCGACCTCGACCTGCCAAGTGTGGGAAATGAAAAATAAAAGCGAGCCGATGTAGACGGGTGAAAAAAAAATTCAAGCAGAAATAAAGATAGGACTTCCATCCGCCAAAGCCGTGTGATTGCACGTCGCGAACTGCGGCTCGACGCCCTCTGGCGAGCTGAGTGATTGCCGGGTCGTAAAAAGCCGTCTTCAGGTTCACGCACGCACACCTATTGGGCGATCCGCACGCAGGAATGTGAAAAAGAAGAGGTTCTGGCAAGATACAGCTGTGATAGAAAGAAAACAGAACAAAAAAAAAAAGGCACCGCAAAAGCGCGATGGAAGAGCTGGCTTACCAGAGTCGGCATCCGGTCAGTTTCGTTTCCGCAAGAACACGCCAGCGTTTGTGCGTCTGGAAGGAACACTATTCGATTTCCTTGAGCGTTATCGACGCGAATTCTCTGCACCACGCGCGGTTTGGAGCTGGCATTAGGAGAGTTTTAGCTCACCGGAAATCCTGTCTCAAAACGGTTCGTGGCATCCTTTTGCGGCGAGGACTGCGCGTGCGCTGACCACCTTTCGGGACGTCGGCGCAAGTGCAGCGAATCCACGTCGCACCGAGTGAAATACCGAAGCATGACTGTCAGACAGCTAAACGTCTCGAAAGTAGCTCCTTCACCGCGCCTCTTCCCCAAAACTTTAAGTCATCTACGCTCAAGAAATTGGATAACCTACCATGCACAACGTAAAAACCATGACGCGTTATGGCAAAAAGCAATGAGATACCGATTTTGGTTTTGGTGCCACCGAGCCATAACCTGAGACCATTCTTGCACCGCTTTCCCGGCTCGCTAAAACTGCCTATTTCTTATCGTATGTACTAAACGTAACAAAAAACGCCGTTAAACGCAATGCTGAACCTAAATGGGAGGAAGCTGGTTTGAATAAATTTCTAACTTCAAACTAGAAAAAGAAGAAAATAAATTTTCGACGTAGCAACAGTAGCCGATGACACGAGCACAGCCTCGTCACCTCTAACTTTTAACTGCCGTCTGTGTCACGACGACGGAGCAGATGTGTGATGCTTGTCGAAGATAGAATGTTGTTGAAAAGTGCGCCCACAGAAAAGTAGGACTCATAATTAGAGAGAGAGAGAGAGAGAGAGCAATAGAAGAGAGGAAATGCAGGGCGGTTAACCAGACGCACGTCCGGTTTGCTACCTTGCACTGGGGGAAGGGGGTATAGCGATGAAAAGAGAGAGAAAGGAAATATAGGGAGCACAGTTTCGCGCACATTTGAAACTTCGCACGAAGTCTACAGACGGTCGCGAAGACCTGTCGACTTGAGGTAGTGCAACAAGGCTTTCGTGGCTTTCTCTGCCATCGACGCATACGGCCATGGTCCAAGATTCTTCATTTCCGAAAATGGCCCTGATATCTGAATACATTTAATGCCTCCATATCCCTTGTGTCACCGTGGCACATACTCATTCTGGGGCATTTTCCAAGAATGGGCGCGTACCCTGTGGCGCAAGTTGTCTTCTCGGCAAGACAGCAGCCACCGGCCAGTTATGCCTAGTCGTACTAGATAACACAGATGTTCTGCGGGCTTCGAATATACGCTGAGCACTGTGAATGGTGGCCCGGTGGAGGAGGCTGTTATCGCCCGGGCCATCATCTATGCCTCAACTACACCAGCACCGGATGGACCGATCATAGCCGTGACTGATTCGCAAACTGCCTGTACTTTGGCAAAAAGAATGGTGAAACACTGCGCAAAGATTATACCCTCACATCATTACCCACCGCGTTTCAGTCTGTGTGTCGTCTGTATATACCCGAACAAGCATCTATCCACGCTACGCGCTAATGCAATAGCCCGAGAGCTCTATAACCAAGTGCCTATTGGTGGAGCTGCCTAAGCCAGACGACGCGCCAACAGAACCACTCAACTTTAGCGATATGGTAGAACATTACAGATGTAGCAGAAAACACTCCACAATAACACAAACAAAATTGCCCCCGTAGCTCTACTCGTGCGTTCAACAACTTTCAGGGCACCGAAGGAGCCTCAAATTTAGTGTTCGGGAAAGTAAATTAGGGATGGTCCTCCGTCTTATAAGATTCTGACTTTTATTCAGACAGCAGCCTAGAAAGTGTCATGAAAGCCACATATTCCACATTCTAAATCTTTTAAAATGTTATGCTCAACGCATAATTTGTTTATTAAGTAGGTTTCTAAGGTTCGTGAGCGATACATTCACAGTGCAAAATTTGCCAGTTCCCCACCATGTCGATTCAGTAAATCCTCATAAACTACGTGCATTTAATGAATATAAATATCTGCTTCCATAAAAGGCCTAATATACATGCAACTTATAAACAACCGATATCTCAAATAGCCGCATTTATGTTGGTGTTTCAGCATGTAGAGTTTTCTCAATTCTGGGATACCTATAACATCCCGGCCCATTAGCCATCATGTTTTCCACAGCAAAAGCTAAATAATCTGGAAATGTAGGTTGTGGGGAACTCTCATGAAAAAACAAAAGTTTTTTTTTTATGCATGCTTTGTTTGCACCTTCTTGATCATTTATTTGCAGATGAATCTTCATCGAACGTTCCTGAAAGCGAGGGTCATCCGCCTGTGAGTAAAATCAATGAATCTGAGATGAGCTACTAAAAACTTCCGTTATGGAATACCTGAAGTAAATTATAGCAAAAGCATTGCTTAAGCACTGAAATGCTTAACAAAAAATTAAGTGGTCTCAGAACTCCCATCAGTGACACGGACGAAAAGCGCGATCGATGCCTAAAGCTTTCGCGAAATAAACACACAAAAAATATTTTTTAAGAGGACATCAAGCTTGGAGCAAACGATCACATAAATCTCATACAGGCACAGTCATCAGGGCCTTCGGGGCGTTACTCATGGTAAGAATGCGTACGCGCTAAAAGCCGCTACTGAAAACTCCGAACATGAATATTCAGCGACGAGGCAGTAAGTAACCTTCTTCACGAATATATATCAATGCTCTCTGAGCAGGCCTTTTTTTCAACGTGTTTGCACCATGAACCCTACGTCTTTCTTGCATGTAAAAAGTATGCCCGTGGATGGAATATTCCACGACTTTGTATATCTCCTTTAGCATTATAGAAAATAATTACAGAAACATGTGTTATGCATCTTCCTGCCAATGCCAGCACACGTAACAATGCACATATCTAGAACGCATGAAATATTGCAAAACTTCCTGGCATGGTAAATCCAGCGAGCGATAGCGCTTCGGTGCTGCTCTATTATAATTTGTTCCCTCAAGCATTGAATACTGCACCGATGAATCACATCCTTGTATCTAGAGAATTGAACAGTCATTCAAGTTGATATGCGAGCAAACCGTCTGTTCTGCGAGCTGACATCCGCGAAACATCATACGTGAGCGACTTACAACCGCAATAGTACATCCCTTGCTTTCCCAAGCAACCAACCAAGAAAAGATGTGATGTAATTGACGACTTGCGATATTCTGCGCGCCCTCTACAAAATTTGGTTGGAAATCGAGGCCTTTTCGCTATCTGTTATATTTGACAGCTTCTCGGCCAGCTGAGTTGGACTGAGTCACTTGCGTTTCACGAGATAGCGATAGCGCAGCCTATAAAACAGGCGCTCTTCACCGCTGGTCAGTCGCTTATGCTGTCTCAAGGTAAACAGAAAAAAAGCGCGCCAGCGCCTATCTACGACGACTCATTTCGTTTTTTTTTAGAAAATGGCGGAACAGATAACGTCCAGATAAGCACCTTTGGTTGAAAAATACATTTTTCGCGCGTGCGCATAATATTTTTGCAAATGGTCAATTCTTCAAACCCTTTCTTATATTGATAGTAAAACCAGCCACATTCCAATCAATTCCAAATTAAACTATGTCCAATCTAGACTGTCCCCAGTATTCTGAAACAATGCTCGATTCGAAGTCTTTTCTTCACTACAACGACCTGGTCCCAGCGCCGCTCCTCGTAAAAAGAAGACGTTACGCTACTCAAGAATTTCCGTAGAGCGCCGTTAAAGTGCAGTGAACACTTCTGTCGTCGGGAGATGCTGTCGTACATTCTCTTGCTCCAGCTGGTTGCCTAAGGACCAAAACATACCGAAGAAAATATTCGGAACTAGATGAGGCATGTGTATGCTGCAGCGAACATTCGGAGAGCGCTCAGCACATCATCCTAATGGAATGCGAAGGTATTCATCCAGTGAAACCCGTAGGTAACGTACACCTTCCAGGAGCTCTTGGATTTGAAGCGGACGGAAGCGCCAACGGGTCAGCAGTCGAGGCACGTTTAGAGTATTGACGAAAAAAAAAAAGCCTGGAAGAGATCTGACACGACCGAATTCGTTCAATGCATATGTAACGGTACGCGGTAGATATAGAAGTTTTCAGCAAGAGAAAAAAAGATTAAGGAGACGTAGGCAAGACGCTAGACTGAAAATCATTTTGAGCTAATCAGGCATACTTGATTGGCATTTCTGATTAGTTCAAGCCGGCTAGGTGTTTATTTGTCACCACCACGTTTCGAAGGGGATGCCAATAAGCCATCAACTTCATCAATAAGTCGAGGTGGACTGTCGAGTGGAGGCGCGTTATAAAAAACGGGGACAAGTTTCTCAAGTTGTCGAGGTGCACACATCGACAGTGTCGATGTCAAGAAACACACCGGCATTGCGGGATACAAACTAAGATGACAGGCTATAAAACGGTGGAGGATCAGCATAGAGCAGATGAAGCAGCTGTGTGCCGTGCGGATGGTTGGAGGGGCGTACGAGGATTTCGAACAGAAGAAGAAAGCTGCGTTTAGTGGTACGTGCCCCCCCCCCCCCCTCCTCCATATCTCTGCCAAAACGTAACACAGAACTCAGGTAACAAGAACATATTTGCAGTTACTATGTACAGCAAAGCGACGGCACTGTGGCATCCAACTTGGGTGCATCGTAAGGAACCAGAGCACGTACAACACAGACCGCGAGAGGAATGACGTGACACTTCGTTAAACTAGCAACTATGGGTTTTATTACAAAATAAAATAAAATACGTACGTGCAGTATCACTTGACACACATGCTGAGGCGCTCCAAAATTTCAAAACTAAGGTTAATTCCGTGCAGCAAAACCAAAGTACCGCAATCAGCGTACAATTAGAGTCGGGACCCAGCACTTCATGGCGGACGGAGCACATCAGCATACGAACAGGCGCACCACTTCCCCGCCGTTCTTTCCAATATATCAATGCCTTCTTCATCGCCGGATGCAAAACAGTCCTGGGACAACATCAATCGCCAACGAGATAATTCCTCCACGTAATGAACACCAACACTATGTCAGAACGACATCGCTCTAAAATGGCCAGCCTGTAGTCGACCCCTTCCTCCTGCCGCTACCTACCGCCTCCTCCCAACGCCAGAATTCTGGGCCAAATTTGTGCATGATTTCATCCCCGAACGCAGTATACGTTCATTCTAAAATTAATCCTAGCTACGATTTGTTACTAAACTCATGTGATGGCACGGTAGGTAATTACACCCTTTTGTTATTCCTGAAAATTTTAATTCCTTGCAAACAATGCGCGGAATGCACATAAAATTGGCGACTATCTATAAATTATGATTACATATTTCTGTTTGGCAGCACTGAATCTGGTTATCCGCCGTATCTGAATTCCGAGCACTGTCCCCGGAATAGGAAATAAATCGAGAATACCGACAGCCGTTCTCAAACAACTCTGTCTTACAGTTACGAGAAATACAGTGACACCTGCTCTTTTTTCTGTATAGACGCCTCAACCACACAAGTTTCTACAACTGCAGTGATCGTACAATGGCTAAAAGTGGCCTACAAGTGGCCACTCTCTTCTCTCGTGCACAAGTTTTACGTTCACGCTGTTTGTCTACTTATGTTCAAGCAGCTACCCGAACTTGCGCCCGGTCCCTGTAAGTAGAGTAGCCGGCCAAAAACAAAGTTCCCTCTGCCCACTTCTCTGCTTCCTCTCTCTGTGTGCGTTCACTAATAGTACCGGCATCTTAAGCGGCTCTCCGTAAGCACTGAATTTGGCTGCGCCGTATCTTAACGTTTAGTCTCGTGTGCAGTCACGAGACGTCGAGAATAGAAGACTCCCGAAAACGGGACCGCATAGTCCCCGCTGGTGGCTGAGACACGCTTGGAGTGCACGCTCTGCCTCAGAATGTCAATTAACAAACCACGTGCACTAGCAACACAGCGGAGTTTTGATAAGTGCGACTTTAACGTGAACGGCGTTATTACGTCCAATGCTGTACTGCGGCAGCGGCATTACTTCGTCGTAACATCGCATGAGCGCGCGTAATACTTCCGCGATAAGGAACGCGCATACTCTGCGGCGAGCTCTTCACTTAATCATATGGCATAACAACTGCGCCGCAACGCTGTCTGGGCTCGCTCATGTAGCGAACCGCAGTTACGGACCCAAATGAAACAGCAACATGGCTAGCGTTAAAACATCCTACTGTCGAAAGCCTTTCATCGTGTTCTGTTCCCAATAAAAGCGCTTTCGATGTGACAATGGACAAAGCGCGAATTGATGGACACAGCATGAATGGTGGCATTCATGACGTCAGAGATTTCGTCTCTAAGCCATCGCGCTAGAAGAAAAATTTAAAAACTTAGGTGGTGGATACAATGCTTTTCTTAGAACAGTCATCAGATAGTTTCGTGACGAAGTTAGCAAGCTGTTTTATCCCCCGCAACCTGTGCCGAAAGGAAGGCGCAGTAAGTAAAAATGTTCGCCATAGTTTGGCTATGATGACCAGTTTTCGCAGCTATGATACTTTATTTAGCTACATGGTATTTATATCATTATTTATGCTGTGCTTTGGGAACTTGCTCTGTTTCGCAGGAGAAACACATACGATAGGCCTATAGCACCTTGGAACGAAACCGGACTACTCATACTGTTTTCTTTTTGAAAGGTATCATGTTCTTGCGTTGAGTCCATCAGGTATATGACAGAAGACATGCCTGCGTAACTGAAATAGTAGCGCAAACATCACCTTCCTTCTTTGGGTTTATTTGCACTCGTCCGGCCACTGCTTTTCATCTTCTTTTCGTTTCCATATTCCTTCATATACTCTCTAGTTCTTCCGCTCCCTCTCTCCACAGCTCGTCGGCAAACGCGCAGATGGTGCAGCCGCGGTATCATTCGTAGCGGCAGACATAATCATGAGCTCAGTGACCGCGTCAGTGTACTGGATTTCTCTTACCCCGTTGGCAACCTTTCTCAGCTCTACATTTCTTTTACCTGCAACGCAGTGCAGTAGCGCTGGCATGTGCCGCTTTGTCGATCACTTCGTCGTCAGAAAAAGAAAACAGGAGAGCTTTCCTCTCGAAAGTTCGTCGCCTGCGGCTACCGAATGGCATCAGCCGCGCACAGTGCACGACACGTGACCCCGACCGTCGCTCCCCTTTGCCCACGGGGCAAATCAGCGCTCTCCCACTCGCTGTTTTGCTTCTGCTCGCCGGAGCTACCAGCGTCAGCCAGGGCAACACAAGCGAACCTTCATTCTCCTCTCGACCTTCGGCGCCGTGTTATTCCACCAGAGCCAGCGAGATCACCGGCTATAGAACGAATGAGCAGAAGAAGAAAAAACTGGCTCCCTCGGAGAACGAAGAGGCAAGAGCGGGCCCAGAAGGAAAGTGCTTAACTGCAAATGGCCTCCCTTATAGCGTCGTCTCTCTGGGCGGTGATCTCGGGTGAGGGGAGGCCGCTCATATCGTTTCTTTCGCTTACCTGGCTTCACCTCCGACGCTTTCCTCTCCTCGCCCTCTGTATGGTCTGCTGGCGTCGCTGCCGCCACCGTCCAATCACAACTTGCCCGTTCGCCACCCGTGCTTGATTGTTAAGTTTTGCTGAACGATGCTTCCTTCCACATGCGAAGAAGCGGTGGAGTGTTCTTTTTGTTTCTTTTTCGTTCTCGAGACCTCCCCCCCCCCCCCCCACCTTTTTTTTTCTCCCCGTTCACTTCAGCTTACCTTCAACTCCTGCACTGTAATTTTCTCAGATGCAATCGGACCGCCAGCGTTCCTGCTTCACAGACCGCTACACAGCACCGTACCATCAGGCCGACCTTTTCACATCTTAGTGTCTGGCCTTACTAAAACTTTCTTTTTCACCTACCGCCAATCTTTTGTGCATTCAGTTAAACTCTCGCTCTCTCTTTCGCTGTGGCTTATATATATATATATATATATATATATATATATATATATATATATATATTGTTTTACTCGACCTCCTTTGGAAAGTTTCCACAACTTTTTGCCTTGAGCATTTGCTTTCCTAGTACCTCATGCGTCTCTTGCTAGAGCACGTAGCTACCAGACGCCGTACTTATCTCTCAAGGCGCTCGAATCTTGCCGCGGGCACGTTTCTTCCTCACGTTTGCTTCTGCTTTATCCTTCCCTGCTTAGCACTATACCTTGTCGGGCTTGAGATCTCTTGCCTCGTTACTTTTCTCGAGTGAACTGACCATTTTGTCGCGGAACTAAAAAAATGTGGTTGATCCCTCTTATATAGGAATCGGTATAGAACACGAAAGTGAAACGTGTCTTCACAGAAGTAGTGTAATGTTTATTGCACATTGATATATAATGTCTATTGGTGTTTTGTGGCTAAAGCGCCCTTAGGCGTTGATGCACCCACGCTGACGCCTGGTGGCACGTCTCCTCCATCACGACTACCAACGTCGATGACCATGAGCAACCGTCGTGCATATGGAAGCTGCACTACGCTGCACACGCTAGCACAACGCGAAAGACGAAGCACGTAACTGACACACTAATACAACGCGCAAGACAAAGCACGTAACTGAATCGTCACCGAGTCAAATCAGCGCGTACAGCGCGTCGTAATTGCAGCCTCCGCGATCAACTTCAGAAACATTTTCAGAGCTAATTGCGGAGGCCACGCTCCGCTGTGCTGAGTACGGTGAACGCCACCTAGGTGGCGTTAGTAGTGCTTCTTGATGCCAGCGTCCCTTCGAATGCTGGCATCGAGGCGTCGTAGTGCTGAGACCACCGAAGCGTTCACTGTCGGTGCGCGTTAGTGTCATAATGCAGTACTTCTCTTTTCTGCTCGTAGGCGGCGGCACCGCCCCGAGCAAGAGCGCGGGTACACGGAGGAGTGTTAGATATATAAGGCGCGTCTGTGTAGCTCTCTGCAAATGCGTTTGTGGCGCAATGGGTTAAACGCTCGGCGATCTATCGTCGCGGACCGAGAGGTCGTGGGTTCGATTTCCAAATTTTGCATGTTTGTGGAACTTTTTCTTCTGGTTTCTTTCTTTGTATTATGTTCGTGTACATTGTAAGCTGACGTATTTCCGTGACGGAAATACGTCAGTGAAGTCTTGGTGGACCCCGGCGTAAAACACTTTCGTGTTAAAAAAATGTATTTCAAGAAGGAAACGGCAGGCCAAACTGGGAGACCTTCGTTACTGGCCAGCTCAGTGATCCTAGTGTAAAGTTGGTGGCTTTTACGAAAGCTTACTCATTCCTCATGGGCATGTCCGACACACCAAGCAGTGACTCGTGCAACTGTGAGGAGACGATCAAACACGTATTGTGTTTTTGATATCTTTATGACATCGAACGCGACATTCTTCGGAGTGCGTTAAACCGATTACACAGCAGACAATTTTCATAGTCAAATATTCTTGGACCATGACCCCACGTGTCGCAGGCTTACAAGGCGACGCGGGCATTGTTACAGTTCATGAAGTCGACTGGCCTCAGTGACCGATTGTGAAGTGTTGGACAACCGCACGTGTTCATACTGAGAGTACTTTCTTCCCTATCTCTCCTTTCTTTTCATCCCCTTAAACCCCTTCCCCCGTGTAGGGTAGCAAACCGGACGTGCGTCTGGTTAACCTCCCCGCCTTGCCTTTCTTCTTTTTCCTCCCCCTCCTCCTTTTTAACGACACCTGCAAGCTGCTTTTTTTTCTATCTCTCTCTCTGCGGTAGAAACGCAAAGTTGCGCGGCAGAGCCATATCGCTCTTAAATGTAGCTAGCGGACACCTTCAAATGCTTACGCAAGCAATCATTCTGCGTAAGTGATTCCGAAATTATCCGCACTCTCGCTGTGGAGTCTTCTGTACAAAGGTTTCAGAAAAAACGAGTGCATCTGTCTTATACATAATCCCTCAGTTTGTTAAAACAGTGCGTCCATCAGCCAACGAACACAAACCTAGAGAATGAGGTCACCTGCGTGCTCAACGTTCTCATTTGTTGTGGACACCTGTATCGAGGTTCCTAAATCCTTGTTTATGGCTAATGTTTCGGCACCTTTCTGATAAATATGGCATAGTTGAAAAAGTATTTCCTCGTGACAAAAAATGCCAGTAATGTGAAAATATTATTTTGTAAATACAGCCACGATGCACGCATTTGCTCCTGGCTTGTTAACAGCAGCTACTGCGCGGTACTAATGCATGTACGCTTGCGCTATCACGTGGAACTTTCATCTGGAAGCAAGGAATCTGGCAAGGTGTCGCAACAATAGCTTTGCACTAAGATTGCGGAGCTAGCTAGTAACGAAGGCATACCAGTTTGCAGGTCTGTTGCCAGCGAAACTGAAATCAAAGCATCAACAAAGATGCAAAATGCGGTCGTTATGTACAATTAACTTTAAAAAAACAAGAAATAGGTTAACAGCTGCTAGACTCATACAGGGATTGTCTGATGCTATTACGGTTAAGGCATAAGGAAAACGTAAAGCAAGTTCACGAAAATTGAGTGCTTAAAACATTGCACTTGTTATTTCCGAACGTATCGTGTCCAGTCACAAGTCACCCGTACCAAAACTTCCCTGATCAAAGCGCCTTAAGGGCGAAATAAAGAATGAGGTGAACTATCTAAGTTTCCCGTTTCGAGGTATTTAGGGACCATCAAGTGACTCCACAAGCAAGTGCTGCCCATTTCCGATGTGCCCCTTGAAGAAAGCGTTCTTGCTTAACCACGCACCTAGAGAGAGATAGAGAGAGAATAAAGTGTGAATACGGGGATATTAACCAGAACGTACAACTGGTTAGCTACCCTAAAATGGTGGAAGGAACAGGGAAATAGACAATCTTCATACAAGTTTCAGAAACCATGCACCAAAATTTCCCGCAGAATATGCCCTCATATATGGCATAAAAGTTTCCCTTTCTACGTATTTTTTTTTACTTTACGGTATATATATATATATATATATATATATATATATATATATATATATATTCCTCTATCTCCCCTGTTCTTACAGCCCGCTAAACGTGCAGTTCGCTGCTAAAAGCCTTATCATCTCGCCGACGTGACGCGCAGCAAGCGATCAAGCCATCAGCGTCTCGAGTCGAGTGTACTTCGCAACGAAAGTGCCAACCTAATATCCTTCTAAAGAAAACAGTTCGCAGCCAGGGCGCTTTCTTTCTTTCCTTCACACAAGCCTTCCTTCCTTCCTTCTCCCGTAACGTATACGCTCGTGTTCCGACCCTATTCCCCTCTTCTAAGCGTGATGTCGACGGCACAGGCAGCCCCGCTACGAAACCTTCCTTCAACGCATCTCAGCAAGTCCGCTCTCAGTTCTCCGAACGAGCTGCCATCCACGATGCGCGCACTCGCGCGCGCGAATGTGTACTTCCGCGGCCCAGTCACGCCGGGGCCATTTGGGAACAGCGCTCGGCTTTGAGTGGGACGCCCGTAAAAACGATGCTTTCCCTCCTGCCAAACGCTATAGTGTTGAACTGCCCTGCCTGCCTGCATGCTCTTCCCCCTTGCGGTCTCTCTCGTGCGACGTTTGGAAGGGGACGCTGTCGTATACGCCCCCTCGCGAGCCTATTAACCGTTCGTCGCCACTCACTACATTGGCTGAACCGGGGCGCGTGAACGATTTCTCCCATCTCGCCTGACCATCACGAGTTCTCCTTGAACTATCTGACGCCCCTTCTCTTTCTCTCTCTCTCTCTTCTCTCCTGGCACCCGCAATCCTTTTCTCTCGGGAAACTTTCTTCAGAGTGGGCGGGGAACATTGCTTTAATTTGGCTTCTTTAATGGGGACCCCTTCCTCCGGCCGACCCAAATCTGTCTGTTTACAATTCGAGACATTGTGTGCCCCTAACTAATTCTTCGTTGACGCCCCCGTTGCCTTCTACGTTGATATTTTCTACTTTGTTTGTTTTTAAACGCTTGGAGGGTGGAAATAAAAGAGGGCAAGGAAGGAGAGAAACAAGATTATTGTACCATTCTACCTTGTTTAATGTTTCATGCCTCTCGTTCCATTCCTAAAGACGTTAGGACAATGACATGTTTGGTTATCTACCCGCTCCTTGTGAGGCCTAATCTATTGGCACATGTGCAGGCTCGTTAGTTTCAGATCACGGCAGAATGCGTTTTTTTTTTCTTCTTGGGTGGGGGTGTAAGGGAGGGGGGGCGCTCTTCGACGGGAGTAACATATATATATATATATATATATATATATATATATATATATATATATATATATATATACATTCATGCTACGTCAACCACTTTACGTCGTGTAAGGCTTATTAAATTTACACGTGCACCATTTCTTACATAGAATTTCTTACATTTCTTACATAGAATTGATGACCGTGCGGAAACCCCCGAATGTGATTGTGGATTTGTATATGAAGATATACATTACCTCCTTTTAGATTGCCCACATTACGACACACCAAGACGCCGACTTAAATCAACTCTAATGACATTAGACCACAGACGTTTCAGTTTAAGGAAGCTTTTGGGCCCTTGGTCAACAACGGCCTTGCAAAAGAGCGCTTTAAAGGCTTTAAAACGTTTCTCGAAGACAGCGGCATTGTTGGACGTTATTAACGCTTATATAGTTCCTTTTATTTCAACGTCACTGTATATGTGTATGTGTTTGTGGATTATGTTATGTTGACTATTCTGTTCTGACTATATGTAATAATGCACCACCCGCTGACTGTTAGGTGACAGTATTTGTATTTTTGAGACTTTCATCTGCAGTGCCGTAGAGTTAGTTGACTTCATTATTGTATGTACCACGTATTTGTTTACTTTGTAGTGTTACTGTGAAAACGTTGCTTGACAATTATTTTTTTAATGTTCTAGTGCTTGTATGAGAAGGTTGTTTGACATGTAATCTTGAACCCTGTGTGTTGTAGGTTAGACCCATTTAAGAGCTAAGGAGTAGCCGGCGCCTTATTTTTGCCTTAACATCTCCTTATATCATATCAATAATAAAAAAATACACGAGCATCGATTTATTTGTCAACCATCTAAGTTAAAGGAGCCTGCTGAACGCTTTGCGACATTGCTCAAGGGACAGTAAGTGCGACAGCCCTCTGAATTCACTTGAGGGGCGCATTACGCTATCACCTTCAGCTATTCACCCGCAATAGGGCGAAGCTGAAGCGGGGCGCGACAATTTTCGAGGAGGTTTCTTGAGTGTTATAGCGCGTTCCCGGAAATTGCTCCATAGATTGCTTGCGCAGACCTCGAGAATGTTCTGCCGGGATACCGCAAACAGCCTTGTAGAGATCTCATTTAAATATTTTCAGGGGCCATCGCAAACAGTCTAGCAGATTTTTCCTGAACTCTCGCAGACACTAAACTTGCACAGGGAGCGTAATAACTGCTGTAGCGCATTTCGTTATCATTACTTTATCGATGAATGCGTCCGGTCTATAAACCAACAAACATTCACCAACATATAATATATTTTTTTTAATGGAGCCTAAATCGCGTAGACAATTTACATGAGCATAGACTATTAGAAACAATTTTATTTTAGTCAGAATGAGCTGCAAGTTTTTTAACGTCACTTGCTGTAGGTTAGCGCCCCACACTAATACAAAATGTACGCGAAACACCGAGATGTGTAGAGTACTGTGGTTTCGAAACAACTACAAGCGCATAATATTCCAACTTGACACCAGTTTCGAGATATTAATTTGCGAACATTGCGGAGAAATGCATTGACGTTTCAGTTAAGTTTGTGCTTCAATGTATAAAGCGACGTTTTGTTAAGAAACTAACTGGAACGCCAATGCATTTCTCCGTAAAGTTCGGGAATTATCTCGAAACTGGTGTCATCCTGAGAATTTATTTCAAGTGGATCCGCCTTGCGAACTCCACGGCTACAATTTGTAAATTGCAATATGGGACACCAGGTAATTAGTTAAAAACTTAATTAGTGAATTATTGTTGATTAGTCGATTATGCATTTAAATTTTTTGTGCAAGTAATGTCCACCTCTTCGAGTAGACCAGCTCATTAACTATAATCGAGCTATCTGTCACAGGCAACGTTAAATAAATTTTGAAAGTGTTCGCTGAAACACCCTGTATGTGTCGTAGTGTGTTGTACCACTTTTTGTATTCACTTTTAAAAAATCTTACGTCTAAAACCCTTTTTGTCTTTCTTTCAAGTTTATTTATTTTATGATGGACGTTATTTCTCGGGTGACATTTATTTTTTTGGTATTGGAGATATTTTTTTCTATATTCCGATTTTTTTATATTTTGTGCAGAACATTTTAGATATTCGTGAATACCACTGCCATGTAATCGACCATGGGCCATCGTCAAGCTGCAGCCACAACTATTTGCCCGAGTCTCCAGTTCTGTTCTCGTAAATGCAAATTTTATTTTATTTATTATTTATTTATTTTTATTTATTTATTTATTTATTTATTTATTTATTTATTTATTTATTTATTCGATTACTTAGAATATGACACGAAAGGAGCACACTATCCAACAAATGCTAATCCCATTATTTGTAATTAGCTTTGAATGGGCCGCTAGGCAAACTTCTCGAGATTTTATTCGAGAGGCTACAGAGAGTGCTGTAAGTTCTTCCCCACAATGCTATAACTGGTGTGGCGGTGCACGCTTTACAGGCGAATACATGAAAAGCAGCCGTTGTCGTTCGATTCGGTACCGAGAATAACATTTTAGCGTACGCATTTAGCATTTTAACATTTAGCGTACTTAACATTTTAGCGTACATACTTAGCGTGCTCTGGTATTTGTCTCACCTGGCGGGAATAGAGTAAAATACAAAGCATGAGTGTGGTCAGTGGGTTGCTGCATGAAAACACAGTACAGGGATGTTTTAGCTCAAACCTAACACTGCGCTCAACCTTGTACGGGAAACAACAAATCCTCACGGCATCCACCATGCGTGCATTTGTCGCAACAGCCACGCGGAACAGCGGACGACTATCACCGCTTGAGAAGACTCAGGTTCTTTTGAAGCTTAGTGAATGTAGTGCATGAAAAGCTAGCAGAAGCATTCTTGTCAAAGGTTTTCTTGCGAAGATGCTTGGTTCAGCATGCCTTCAAATATCACTAAGCTACATGTAAAAGAAAAAGAATCAACTCGGGTAAAACCAAGATTGACGCTTAAGGGTGGGGAAAAGGTATGACTCAGTAAAGTATTAAGTAATGTTTCGGTTATCGCAGCAAATGTAGTTCTACCACAACGGAAATTCATGAGTTCCGCACCGATATTCATTAATCTCCACCGAGTTTAAATCGAGAGCATCATTTATTTAAATTAAGACGGTATTCCAAGGCTGCCTGCTCTCGCGAAATGACAGACTCAGCGCTCTGCAACGTCTTGCCGGTTCTTGAATAGGCGCAGTCACGCCGCGCATAAAAGGACACAGAGTGGATTGACAGTATTTTTACCTCATTGGCGTAAGATGTCATTCTTTAAGTTTTATACAGTCACTGAGGTTGTACGGTATCATTAACAATGTTCCGTATAAAATAAACGACGTATCTAGGCTACTTTTTAAAGAAACGCTATTCAAGTTGTAAAGAAAACGCTTGATAGCACCACTGTGTTAGGGCGTTATTGATTCAATGCAGGTGTGTCCAACTGTACAGCGTGTCAATCGCTACGAACTAGTATTCTCGTTTCTAGCAGTTCATTTGTTGCGTACGCGGCTTCATAACATACTATACAAATTTTCGAAAAATTTACAAGCACAGGCTTACATCATACATTGATCTTTCAGCGGACGCTAAACACTCATGAAAAAAAGGCACAAGAATTCATGCAGCGGACGCTAAAATTTATTACAGGTCCAAGATACTGGTGTTTTCTAAGAAATGTTTTAAAGGGACTAGCACTTTTCTCTGAAGCCCCGCTGTTCCGCTGTTGACCATGGGCCAAGTATTTTCTTTAAGGTGAATTGTAGTCGATTTAGTAGCATTAGATATGCCCTGAAATTTCGTTTTGCAGTCTCATGCCTTGGGCGTGGTGCCCATCTTCATCTCAGCGACCCCGCGAGCACTGCGGACTAGAGGAACGTGTAATCCTGCACAAAAAGTGCCGCGTATATGTTGTACCAAGTCGCACGTGGTGCAGTGAAGTCTCAAATTTTCGGTTATGCTAGCTTTGGCGGAATTTACAGTTTTATACGTGCGTCTACAAATAATAACACGGAGCCTTTAGACTGTTGATCAAACCAGGTATTTTTGGTGAGACGACCGCATAACTGTCTCAGGAGCAAGCGGAATTCACTACATGAACGAGGAAAGTTTCACGTTTCTTCGTGATTATGCGCCCAATTCACGGCTGCACACGCTGCAGTGTTTCCAGGAATATTGCAGTGACCTGGTAGCCACTAAAACGCTATAACGTGATTATTCGCACTTGCTTTTGTAAGCTCTTTCAGCGTTTCGTACAATAAATATGTATACAACAAATGTTTTTTGTCTATGCTCTATAGTGATTTGAGTGAGACTTGACAATCACTAAAATTTGCCCATTTTTCGCGTTCTCTACTGATGCTATGAAGCACAACGCCGATAGTATAGAAAAACGTTCAGCGACGGTGACAGAGCGCGGCCTAGACCCAGGCCATCAATTTGCCGGATATTTATTAAAGTTGTCTCACTCACTGGAAGATGTCACTCGGGATAATTTGCATGTTTGCTGTAATGCCTAATTTGGTATGATGATTGCTGATGCAGATGAATTATTGTGGCACGATCTGTCTGTATACACGCGGGTGTGCTGTGGATATAAGCTGTAAATTTGGTATAGTGCCAGTTGTTGGGCGGCTATCATGAACATGTCCCTCTTAGCTATTATTCCCACAACCACTAGTTCAATTTTGAGTGTTTGCCTCCAAGGGGGACAAGTTATATCTGTTTGGTATAATTCAAAGCTAGGTAATAATGTCTTATGTTCCTGAACAACCTTGTGGATATTGCTTTTGTCATTTTACCCGAGGGCCTGGTATAGTGGATGCTTGTCATGTTTCATTAAAATGCGGTGGACGTGTTGACAAGTGGACAAGTTTCAACCGTACGTATAACAGGAAAGGGCATATGATGAGCTTGAGCGATTACTAGAGGACTCGAAGTTGCGACGCCGAGACACACCTTAAGTCCTATCGCCAGTAAACGTTGAAGCCACGCCTCAGAAGTTTGTGACAAGCTATGAATAATAGGTGCGGAATAAGCAGTTCTTTGCTTTATGAGTGCATTATGTACTTGTAATAGTGAAGCGACTGTTCCTCCTATGTCATGCCGGATAGTCGGCAAAGTACGTTTATAACTGTGTTAACTTGTTTTTCCTTTGCACGGATGTGCCAAGCCCGCGTCAGTTGCCGGTCGAGAATAACTCCTAAACATTTATGTTCTTTCACAGACATCGAAATTCGCCCTTGAAGGCTGAGATGAAAATTCTTTAACTGTCGTCTAGTGAAAGGCAATACAGCTGTCTTAGCGTATGAAAGACCGATGCCCATTTCTTTCTAGAAGTTATCAATAACATCAAGACCATCTTGCAGCATCGTTTGAATCTGACTTATACGTGGTCCGGAGGCCAAAATGCAGAGTTCATCTGCTTACACTGAATACTGCAGGCCAGACAGTAGTTTTTGTGATAATGCTGCCATTACGCAATTAAAAAGAAGCTGACTAAGAAAGCTGCCCTGCGGATGCCTTGCGCGACATTGGTAATTGATCTGCCCTTCATTTGTTTGCATAAATATTTTCCCTTTAGAGATAAATGTTGATATCCATCCCAGTGATCGGCCAGACAGGCCCAGCTTTAACATAATACATTAAGCACAGGTATGTGACTAACAGTGTCGAATGCTCTCTGAACGCGTAAGAATACCGCGTATTCTGCGTAGTCTACGAATACTGCGTATAAGAATACTGCATAGTACAACGCCGCTGTCGAAGCCCTGTCATGTAGTTGGAAAGCCCATTCGTGTGTTCACACCACCATTGCAGTCGACTGTCGAATATCTTCTCCGTCAACTTACAAAGACAGCTAGAGAGGCTTAGGGGTCAGTAGGAGTCAAGACATAGACTTTCCAGGTTTAAGGATCAGAATAACACGAGTGACTTACTATTAATTCCGGAAGAGTCTCTCGTATCCGATATAGTTGAATAACTCCAGACGATTAATTCTATCTGCAAGTCCGAGCTTCCTTAACATCATATATGTAATGCCGTCCGAGTCTGCAGCTGTCTTTGCACGGCTTAATTTAAGAGCACATTCCAGCTCGTCCAAAGTGAGCCCACAATCAAGTTGAGGGTGCTGTGACCAAAAGCATGCTCGAACGTCCTAGTCTGTGAGTTCTACAGAACTTGCAAACTGTTCGGAAGTGATTGAACTTCCTGGTCGGTTATGAGCCGACAGAAGTCGTCAGCAACGGCTGCGGCACTGCGAGCTATGGCAAGGGCTCGGAAAGGGTTACTCTGCGTAACTGGACCACCTAAAGACCGGACAACGAGCCATATTATCGGAGCTGGCGTGAAGGGTGACAATGGTGCACAATATTCATGCCATTCCTTTATTCCCGAGTGGGGTTGAATGAACGTTTTGTGCATTCTAGTATTCCTCGAGTCGTCCACTGTGGCGGTACGTGCGTTCTGCCCGTCTTCTAATGGCCCTCAGACTCGTATTCCCCGTCAATTGCAGCACATTCATTTGGAACAGGGACTTGTTGCGAATAAGTCTGAAAAGAGTAACTCAAGGTGTCTTTAAAACTTTCAAATCCCATATGCTGGCAGACGAAAATTCTGCCAGTTCGTATATTTTGAGAAGCGCCGAGCCTCTGCGCATCGCATCAGCGGATGTTTTGTCTGAACCGGGAAATGGTAGCCGCCATGTATTTCTATGTCTGTCACCCACTCTGCGCCACCAAGCAGATCTTGCGAGCAGAGCGTAATGTCTATACAACTGGAATAGCGATATCCACGCAGAAATGTCGGCGTGCTGTGATTTAACACTGTTAAATGACATTTCTCGGCTGCTCACTCGATAACATTTCCGCGAGCATCACTATGTTCGCTACCCCAGATAACGTTATGCGCATTGAAGTCCCCGCAGACCAGTACAGATGAGTTCGAGATACTGAACGCATTCTCCAAGCTGTCTACGGAAATTCTACTAGAATACTGTATATAAAGGCTTATCAACGTAAAAGATGTTTCTTTAAATAAGAGTTTACAGGTGAGAAACTCCGCTAAGTCTGAATCACTCGACTGTGTTAAATACGACGGTAGATCTTTTCCAACGCATAGAATCGCTCTGCCGTTGCCAACTGGACGCGATGATTTATATATTCATTTATATATTCATAGATTTATTCATTCGCGTCTCCTTTTGTACGCTGATGACATTAGCCTTTACCGTGAAATAGGATCAGCGCAGGATTGTGAATTATTAGAGGAAGATGCGAATTCTGTCGCGGAGTGACGTGCTTCTAACTTATTGCGTATTAAACCAACTAAGCCACTTGTTGTTTCCTTTAGTCGCAAAATGACCACTTTATCATTCGAATACACACTTGATAACATTCCTTTGAAAAGAGCGAGTTGTACACACGACTTAGGAATATTGGTTGACTCCCAACTAACTTTCGAACAACATCTTTCAAGCACTGCTAATGCATCCTACAGAAAGTTAGGTCTCATACCAAGAATGACAAAAAAGTTTACCTATGTCAACTGCATTGTTCTCTTGTATTCTTCTTTTGTCCGCACCAAATTAGAGTTCAGTTTTGTATTGTTTAGTTCTGTATATATGGAACTGTATTAATTTGACCAATGTGGCTAAATTTAATGTGTTCAGCGACGTTTAATCCGTATCCTGTACGATTGATTTCTGGGACGCCATGTATTTTAAACTTATAAGCGTGTACTGTGTATGTTTAATATAACACCCCTAGAAATAGGGCGAAAATATCGTGATTACTTATTCTTGAATAAACTAATTCATCACCACTTTTCTTGTCCGCGGTTACTGTCGGCTGTAACGTTCTATGTGCCTCGCCCAAACTTGCGTAATCCCAGCATTTTCTACGTAAACTCCTCTTGCAGCTCAAACGGTATAACACGTCTTGTGACACAACAAAATACCTTACGTTATGATCTTGATATTTTCAGCTCTTGCATTTGCTCATTATCCGACTTCTCTCATTGATGTAATCCAATTTTTATTGCATTTTAACACTGTTCTTTTTCTGTTTTGTTTGTTGGTTTTGATTTTCTGTTCTTTGTGTAACACATGTGCACCAATAATAAGGCGCAGAGCTGTTCTTGGGCACTTTCAGAAATAAATGAAATGAAATGAAGTATTGTATAATTATAGAGGTGAAAGCCTGCCTCCTGTATACATAAAACAGGAAGATTAAACTGAGCGAATATCTCGTGAAAATCAGCTGATATACTTCGTAGGCTATTAGCATTCCCTGAAAAATGCGACATTTTGTTTCGCTCGAATGGCTAAGCATCGATTGCAAAAGAAAATTAGTAGACAGCTATACGAAGTAAGGATAGTAGTTTTATCGGCCGTATAAACTTGTATACATAGGCTTACTAACTAAATTAACAAGCATGGCGTCACGCGCGCACAAACGAACATGAACACATCTCAATCGATGACCGTAGAAACTCGCTGTCAAAACACTGTTGTGAGGAAGCGCTCACTAAGCCGCAAAAACACAGCACACGGTGGACTCTGTCCCCGTCGCAGATGGCTTTCAAGATAAGGAGGCCCGCGCGGCGGCCCGGCCACCTCGCCTTAAGGCCAAACTACACGCACGCGTGCCGGCGCGCGAAAGCTCGCGCCCACGCGCCTCACGCATGCGCATATGGTGCAGGACAGATCATACCCGTCGAAGCGCGGCTCGAGCACAGACATCAGATTTTTACGTATGCTAAAAAAAGCGTTGTGCAACATGGCGGCACACATGGCTCCCGCGTCAGTTTGAATTCTCGCGATGACTATGTTCTCACTCGCGTTGATCACCAGCAACTACACTGAAATGAGCTTTAACTTTCTCTAAACTCACCTGAAGCTCACCTGAAACGCATAACGTGTTCAATTTCTGAGATCGTTCTGCGAGTCCGGCACCCGTAGGCCTAACTAGACGCGTCGGCATAGCAACACCCATAGAGTTTCTCACTATAACACCTAGAGGGTAAACTGGCGCCACCGTCTATGCGAGTTTCTTAAAGGGCTGCCGTGCCCTCATAGGAATGACGGGATATGTGTCTGCGAGGCTTGTATTGGCTTGTGTTGTACGAGGCTTCGTCTAAAACGTGGATATGGCTACACAAATAACGCGTTCTTAAAATAAAATCTACATAAAAGGCTTTCATACACCCATATTACATCTCTCAATAAAGTTGACTCACCTACAATGCAGCATCAAGCGAAGAAAAGCAAGAACAGACGACAAGTTGTTCCAAAGCGAGCGAGAATCTTGTCGTCTGCCCTCCAACTTTAGCGGCCAGCTGATACTTTTTACGTTTCATAGAATTGTGCATCCAATAGTATGTCCTCAAAATGAAACAAAACACGTTTTTGTGTAATAATAAAGCTAGAGCAGTTTTTTACGTCCTGCTTTAGCAGGAAATGAATAATTGTGACAGACGGAACGGTGCTAGCCAGGCGCGTCTTCAAGGCGTTCTGGCTCTCCAAGAACGATGCCAATCCGAATCCACAATATACCGGCATTCCCATGCATACCACAGCGCAGCAGCGCCACATTTCCCTCTAGGTTTTATAGTGTGAAACTCTATGGCAACACCATGATGGTTGCTAATGGATTGTCTTGGCTTGGGTATGTTTGGCACGAGGCACCAGAGAAACGATGTCAAAAATACGAAACAATGTCTACCAAGGCGAAAATGGGAGCCAAGCGCGCACGCGCTGGCGCGTGTCTTGGAGGTTCAAACCGCCATTACTCGCGAGGCGCGGCAAACGCAAGGCCCGAGGGCGCCACCAGCTTTTGCGAGATTGAGCCGCCATCGTCGGCACACCCTCGCACGCTTTCACTCTCACATAAAGCATACGGCGCGCGGCGGCGATATTATCGCCCTTGAACTTTATACGGAAGCTCACGGCGACTGCGACGCCGACACCACCGGCGATGATATAAATGTGCCTGGAGTGACCATAGAATTGCCATCGCAATACTATTGCAACATTGTCGTAACGATTATTCATAATAAGCCTGCCGTGAAGCTGATCCTGTTTGTGGAAGTACCAGTGATTCGATAGATAACAATGCTCGTCTGGCAGCTTGTTTGCGTGTGGAAGGGCAGTGAGTATTGCACGAAGAGCTACGAATAGCATGGACAAGATCATCTGTGCCACGGGGATAGACGTATAATAAACTTCAAACTAATAACTAGCCGGCGCTGAAACTCCAGTCGCGACGGGAGCCAAGGTGGAGGTTTGTCGTGATCAGAGCGGATCGCTGAGGAAGTGCTATTTATAAAAGTACACCAGGCGAACACTGAATCTCTTTTTGTATTCAGTATTTTGAGATAAGGACAAGTTAAAAACTCTAGCCCCATCCTTGCCATCTAGGCAGGTTTTCTCTTTATTATATGGTGCTTAGGAGATATTTTTGCCTTTGATTGGCGCCGGCTACTCATTTTCACATAGAGATATATATAAAAAAAGAATGAACTTAAAAGCATTCAAACTAAAAGCCAACTCCACACCATAATAACACAAAGTCCAGTCACATAAGTAACTAATGCCACTCTAAAACTGAAAGTCAACTCAGAAACACAGCATTCCAGTCATATAAGTGCACTAAAGTCAACACAAAGTCCGGTCACATAACTATACTAAAATCACGGCACATAAAAAATACAGATTAGATTCAAACGAAGGTACATGAATCCAGTTATTTAATAGGCGAAAGTCGGGTCAAATTAATTACATAGTGAACTTATCATAAATAAACACTCTGCTCAATAGTTTCCGAGAATATTGCTCGCTTCTAGAAAGCTTTAGAGGGCCAGTACGCTCGTCTTCGCAATGAATATGTTTGCCAAGGACCTAAGAACTTCCTGAGGTGGAAGTGCCTGTGGTAAGAAGTCATTAAATCACGTGCTAAACGTTGTCTCTGTGTGTCGTGTCACGGACATTCTAACAGAAGATGCTGTATGTCCTCATCCGCGTGGCCACAAGTGCATTCCGGATTATCAACCCTCGAACGTTTTTGTAGAAAGTGTTTTGTATGCGCGTTACCAAACCGCAGACGATGAATGAGTGTTTCAACGGCTCTGCATGGTTGTATTCAATGCGGACGGGATTTTAATTGAAGTAAAGGGTCAATGTGCAATAAATGTGAAGATTGTCGCTCTGCAACCACGGGCTGTCTTGGTACGTGCCGCAATTCGCCTTGTGTTAGAGCGAGACGCAGGTCATAAGTAGAACATAATAGCTGCTTGCAAAATATCAAGTGCAAAAAAATGACACTTTCATTTTCTGCGCTAATAAATCAAAAGCCAATATGCACGAGAAAGACTTAACAAAATGTATTAAGTAGCCATTGTTCGTCTTCCGCTCAACTGCACAGGTACAGGCAGGAACCAGCAGCTCTCGAAGAATCTGCAGCTCGAGACAAAAGAAGTAGAACAGCGCAACCACGCTCTGGAGTAATTATATAATCGTATCAATTCTTAATCTCGTGCTGGAAAACTCGAACGGCGGGCCAATCGTAATATCGTTCGCCTCGCCTCTCTGTCTCAATTATTTATTGTTTTTTTTTTTTTTACTCCTTTTTGAGGGTGTTCATTTTCTGCCGTTCCGCGCGACTCGTGGAGCAAAACGCATTAAGGAAGTTTAATGCCCCGCGTAATTGTTCGCCTTCCGGCCAACGCTTCTCGAGTGCTCACCAGTCGCGTTGCGCTCGCGAAGAGACCTTGGGAGCAATTCGTTTCCTGGCGTGTGGCTTATCGCTACGAGGAATACTCCCTGCAAAAGGGCAACTACATCTCACTTAAGCTTTCGCAGTAGCCTGTAAACACAGGCAACCACACCGTTTCGAGGATTCCATTTTTACGGGCGGCGGTCTGTTGTGTGGACTTTGCATCTTTTAAGCGTTTTTCTTTTCGCTTTCTGTTCCAATTTTTCTTACGCATTCTGCGTTTTCTTTCGTTTCTACATTTCGTTTCTAGAATAGCTGTCAACGCGATGATGCATGTTTGTTTGTTTGTTTGTTTGTTTGTTTGTTTGTTTGTTTGTTTGTTTGTTTGTTTGTTTGTTTGTTTGTTTGTTTGTTTGTTTGTTTGTTTGTTTGTTTGTTTGTTTGTTTGTTTGTTTGTTTGTTTGTTTGTTTGTTTGTTTGTTTGTTTGTTTGTTTGTTTGTTTGTTTGTTTGTTTGTTTGTTTGTTTGTTTGTTGGAAATGTGGGTGCTCGTACGATATCATTTGCACGAAATATAATTGTTACACACCTGGCGAACCACCAGTGTTGCTGGGCGGTGCACATGTACTTAGCTGTGCGCGTCGAAAACTACAAAAGACAGCCCCACAGACATTACCGTCGTTGCTTAAAAGGAAGCTTTACGTCGGAAGCTCCAATCCAAATACATGGGAACGTAGAAATTTCCGCAACATGGATGTCCGTCTGTGCCATTAGCAGTCCCGCAAGATCACACGCCAAGCAGCCCTCTAATTTGTTCTCGTCATCCTTCATCCCCGCTTTTTTTTCCTTTCTCCTTCTTCCTCCTGGGCAGAGTAGCGAACTACCGTACCCCAGCTTAGGCCGACCATTCTGCCTTTACTTGAATAAGATCTCTCGCTAAACAAAAAATTTAATTCTATGGTTTTCCGTGCCAAAACCATGATCTGATGATGAGGCACACCGTAGCGGGGGACTCCAGATTAATTTAGACCACCCAATGCATGATACAGGAGCATTTTTGCATTTCGCCCTCATCGAAATGCAGCCGCCGCGACCTCGTGCTCAGCAGCGCGACGCCAAAGCTGCTCAACAACCAAGGCAGGTCTGAAACCTATTTCTCTCTCTCTCTTTCTCTGTCTCTCGGAGAATTTGTTTTGTTCGCCGTCCACTCCACTGATTTTGATGAGGTGTGTTTCCTGTAAAATAATTAGTTATATTCCACCGATGTACGCAGCAGATTCCTTAAGTAGGCGAACAATACCTTTACAAAAACTGTTCAAAATCGCAACGTTTCGAAAAATTGAAGCATAATGTTTACAACTCAGTAACGTAGCAGTAAAAAAGAGATATCACAATTATCTTACCTACTGCTATTCAGCCATCTAAAGCGAACAGGAAACTGATGTAGTGTAAATGCTTTGAAGTATACCAGGCATTATGAGCAGGACTTCTACAAAACAATTTCAAGTAAGAAACTAATATATCAAATTTGTAAGCTTCAGATGCTCCAAGATAGGGAGTATTCAAAGCTGCGATATCTGTTTTTGACGCAGAGTTACGGATATGTGCACATTGTGCTTCAGTGTATGTATAAATATTTTTAAGTTGCTTATTTCTGACAACGTTTTTATTTTTTATTTTTTCAAAATCGTCAAGTCCTAAATGAAAATTCTATTTTGTGCAGTTGGTGGAATTCGGCTTTGTCTCTTAAACGAAGTAAATTTATTTGATGTAGGCCATTGGTATCATGTCAGTCATTGTCTAATGACAGCATTTCTGCGTATCGCGTATGTATTTGAATGAGAAAATCGGCGTTGGCCCCGAGCTAAACCTACTTCTTAAATTGACACTAAAGACCAAAGCTGAATCAGTTTAGTCTTTATTACCTCGCAGTAGTCTTTATTACCTCGCGTTCATTCATTTGGTGGAGAAACAAAGGTTGTTTACGAGTTGAGAAAATCAATGTCAAACTAACTTCCATTTCTTGAATTTACCGCCTGAACCGCACCGCCCATACGGCTGTGTGACGTCACGTATTTCAATGTGTTTTCCCGCGTGTGGGCCGTCTCAGCGCATGAGAAGTTCTTGAAACTTCCTCGAGGGAGTCTTTTGTGTCTTTTATAATGCAATGCACTCCTTATTTGCCGATTAATCATTAATTAGACCCGAGCAGATGGTGTCAGTAACCATTACGTTACGACAAGCTGTTGCAGGAACTTCAGAGCGGCGTCGCCACATGCATTTTGTTATGGCTCTTTTCTAACCTTGCTGAGCCTCCTCTCACGTTAAAAGCGGAATTTTTTTGTCAATTTTTTCTTTGCTATTACAGAACTGTAATCTTTAAATACGCCTAAACTCAACGTTCTTCTATAGTGTTCAAAGTTGGGTACTACAATTTCCCTCTAGTCAACGCGCACGACCTAAAATACTCGAACAGAGTAATCCAAAAGTGCTATAAAAAAGGTCAGAGGCCCACTCGCATGAACTCTCAGTGCTGTTTGGTCAACCTACGTAGTAACCTACAAGTCACCGCATTCGGTTCTTAAGGGTGGTGTGCTGCAAAGCAGCGCCTTTACGAACCCGTTGCTCTAAACACCGTTTAGATAGATAGAAGATAGATAGAAGATAGAGGCTAGATAGAAGACCGTTCACTTTGAGCAAGATCTTGGGACCATGGCCTCGAATATCACAGCTGCAAAAGGCCACAAAAGCGCTGCTGCGATTTTTAAAAACTACAGGACTGAGTGACCGTCTATGACCCGGACCGATTGATAATCAGTTATAGAACAGAGATCTGTTGCTACGTCGGCGATATCAACAGTGGACTTTCTATTCTTCTCTTAATCTCTCTCTCCCCTTTTTCCTTCCCCCAGTGTAGGGTAGCCAACCGGGCTCAGTCCTGGTTAACCTCCCTGCCTTTCATTAAATCATTTTTTCTCTCTCTCTCTCTCTAAACACCGTTGGGGGTGCGAAACGGATAAAAAAAATAAAGGCGAAGACTCACATCTGCGAGCTTCCTGCAGTTATTCACTGCGTTCCTGTGTTGTAAGTACGCTCCAGTCTTAAAAGGAACATCTATTTAGGATTCCATCCAGCGTAACGTTCTGAAACCTTCGCAGAATCATAGCTGAATGATGCACTAGGCAGACATACATTCATTGAAAAATCAGAGCATCCACTTTCTTGTCAAATCTCAGTACTAATCAATGCTTCTATTTTGATTTAGCGTTCTCTTTAGCAATGAACCGATAAGACAGGATGATAAGGCGGTGATAAATCAATAAGACGGGATGCACTTTTTTTTGCCAGTTATGGCATGCAACTAAGAATGAGAACGTTCATGCAAGGATATTAACAGTGCCATGTTGTTGTTTATTTTTTCATGTCAGGCTTTGTGCGTGAATATCTATTCGCGGAAGCGCAGTCGAGGACGGCAGAAAACTAGGTGGGCTGATGAAGTTAGGGAATTTGCAGGCGCAAGTTGGAATCAGCCAGCGCAAGACAGGGGTAATTGGAGATCGTAGGGAGAGGCCTTCGTCCTGTAGTGGACATAAAATATAGGCTGATGATGATATTGATGACCTCCTCGCGGTTATACATGTATGAATTGCATGTCATTTGATTCCGCCAGCCCTGTCTTTCTGAAAGACAAGTGATGTGCGTTGTGCTTGATAGAGTGGACAATCAATCGCCCACTATCAAAACAAAAAGGGCTAGGCCAGTGCTCTCCCAAAGTAGTTCCGCGCAGAAGGCCTATATCTAAGTTGTTCAAGTTCCTAAGGTCTACTGACCCACATGACAGACTTTGACAGCACTGCCTATACTACCTCTGAATTGGGTGCCCCGGGCTTTACGTCGTTTGTGCATCTGTCCTCTCTTTAGCAAGGTATAGCCAACAGACCTACCTGTCTTTATATGTACACATCTTTTCTCTATCATTTGTGCGCACACCTTCTTTATTATTATTATTTCTCTAGCTAGCTCTTTATTCTCTTCTTTTTCTATAACATTTCATTCCCCTTACTCTTTTCCCAAGCGCAGGATAGGCAACCGGCGTTTAGAATGGGTAACCACCTCTCTGTCGTTCCCTCTCTTCTTCCCCCTCCTTCTCGTCATTTTTTTCTGTCCCTCTCTTTCACTTCAGAGTGCGCTTTGTACAATTCTCACTATCCATTTCCGCATGGGCCCAGTCTAACAAAGAGCCACTCCGCTGTTTCTTCAGCCCACGTCTCGGCCGAGACAGTCGTACTGGGGTGCAACCAGAGACAAGCAGACGCCTTTCCCGCGACAACATCAAACTCAGTTAAAAACAGAGGGGCTTCATCAGAACGTCTAATCTCTTCTCGCAGCTGTTAGTACCAAATTGCATTAGAGCGAGGAAGGCGCCGAAGGACAGCATCTCAGAACAAAGCAACGGGCAAGACGGGCGTTCGTCCAGTCAACTTCTTTGTTCGAAGGGTCGCGCCCGTCACGTTGCTTTTCTGTAATGCTGTTACAACAGCAGCTGTAGTAGTGTATCTCAGCTCGCCGCCTTACACTCGCGAGAAATCATTTGTTGTAAACTGAGTCTACATGCTATCTCTATCTCTCTGTTCTGCGCGCCATTGCGTGAACAGAGGAGAAAAGCGTGTGGTGTTAGATTATAGGAGTAAGAAACGCAGTCCTCTTACCGACTGGACTCAGATTCATATCTTGAAAGATATTTGATTTTTTATGAAGCAACCACACGCCTTCCACCTTTACAATACACTATTTTTGCCCTATTGAAGTTCTAATACGAGGCCAACCTTAGTTTTCCTGTCCAAGCACACGTTAAACGCCTAAATTATCTTATTAGACCCCAGGGAAAACAAAATTCAGGCGATTTGGTATATAGGTTGACCATATTTACACACGATCTCTACACCTACAATTGAATATTTATTCGGAAATCCTGAGCTTAAAAATAAAAAGAAAAAAAACAGGAGAGTACGCGCACGCGCAGTACAGTACAATACAAACGTCATTTTATCAAAAAATAAAACACCATAACGCCAGCAGAAGTTACAAACGATGTCATTTATGATCTAGAAACCAAATCTCAGCCCCGTTTAGGTGTCCCGAGAGCTGACTCACGCACGCGTCTGGTGATTTGTCGATAAAATGTCTCCACGATCTCCTTTTGTTCGAACATCATGGTGTCAACACAGTTACATTGTTTCATTAAAAAGCGGCCTGCATCCACACCTACACAGCACAGCCTACAATGATTCTGCAATTCATCTACAATTCTAAAGCTTCTACAATTCTAGTATGTGCAATTCGGCTTACAATGTTGCTACTATTCAGACACAACCCACGATGTCGTGTCTGAATCTGCATCTGAAGAGCATAGGTACTCTTTGAAATGCCCTCTGTGTTCCCACCTTGTGCAGCATTGTAGGCAAGTGTGGATGCACACGCGGAGAAATTTGTAGGCGTTTCATATAACGCTTCTAAACAGGCCGAAAAAGAGGGTTCGGCTGTTTTCATTGCGTGCATAATTAACACACACACTTCAAAATGTGTCTGATTTCGCACATTTCCGCAAAATTTAAATTTCGAGAGAAAACTCGGTTTTTCAGAAAACCGTGAAAACAAGCGTATAAATTTTTCGAGCTCTTCTATAGTCGCACTAACATTAACGAAAAAATGTAAGTGCTTAGACGTTACCGCTTCTCAACGCTTCACAAAAGAGATATATCACAATTTTGTACACCGCAAAACCTAAAATCTTACAACGTTTTCGCTCTCTCTCTCTCTCCTCTCTCTCTCTCTCGCTTTCTCCTTACATATATACTCTTGGCGGCCTTTTCAATTGTATGCTCTCAGGCGTTTTGCTTGCGAAGCCGCATTAGAGCAGGCTATACAAGCGGCACCACCCGCACTGCAAAGCCCTTCTCGGAGCACGCCCCTCCATGATCACCAGAGCGCGCACTCCCCAGTCTGCGCTCATCAGTGAGACCAACGTGACCGTGCAACCTGCTACTACAGTGTCGAGGCGCTCAGGCAGCGCTAATGCCGAAGCAGGACTTGCAGGATTTACTTGGGCTCCCACCGACAGTAACCAGAACAACAAGGATCATGGTGTGGTCCGTTCTCACCACTAGGCGCTCGGCTTAAATAGCGCGTGTACGCGTGTTCTGGTCCCTTTTCGAGACCTCTCGCGTGACGCTGCACTTGTGCACGCGCCCACTTTCGGCTCCTAAGCCGTGTTCTCCACCGCATCGCATGGTTGTGCGAGCATGTACGAGAAGGCAAACACGAGAACCGTAGTGTTCAAAGAGACGCATTCAGCTATACTAATGTTGGCGGGATTCTCTAACGAAATGTTCGAGAACTCCTTGCCCTATTTAAATATTGATCCGTCGGCACTAAAACTTGAGTGAGCCCTTAAATGTTGGTTTCACTAAACTATGTCACGTTCAACGAATGAATCTTCATAGGATCATTTTTCTGCCAAGAGAGCAAGGCTGGTTGTTGTTGTTAACGAACGAATTGACATAGTATCATTTTTCTAGCAAGAGAGCAAGGCTGGTTGTTGTTGTTGTTGTTGTTGTTGTTGTTGTTGTTGTTGTTGTTGTTGTTGTTGTTGTTGTTGTTGTTGTTGTTGTTGTTGTTGTTGTTGTTGTTGTTGTTGTTGTTGTTGTTGTTGTTGTTGTTGTTGTTGTTGTTGTTGTTGTTGTTGTTGTTGTTGTTGTTGTTGTTGTTGTTGTTGTTGTTGTTGTTGTTGTTGTTGTTGTTGTTGTTGTTGTTGTTGTTGTTGTTGTTGTTGTTGTTGTTGTTGTTGTTGTTGTTGTTGTTGTTGTTGTTGTTGTTGTTGTTGTTGTTGTTACTGAATAGCCCGCTATCTCAAAATCATTGTGAAAGCCCTCTGAAGATGGCACATACTCACTATGGGGATTGATTAAGAATCAGGAGAACATTATCTTTCGTTCTGTTCGTTGAGTTCTCCTTTTTTTCGTCTTCCTTTATTCTTCTTTTTCTTTCTTTCATAAAATTTCTGTAGTGACCTTTTCTCTCTCTCTCTCTGATCAAATAGTACACGCAGGCAGCGGAAATATTAAGTGATTGCGCCACTTGGTGTTAGTTCCCATAAGGCGCAACGCAAATATCCTCTCTCTAGTCTCCTATTAAATTACATTCAAAGGCGTAATAAGTTTGGTATTAACGTACATCAGCGTAGAATTTGTCCCCTGTTTCATTTCTACGCTTTTCGTTATGTACACGTATGTGGTAGAACGAGCTGCATTCTCGTGGCCCCATCTTGGTGTGCGTTAATGGAACAATAACAGTTAGGTTAGGTGGAAATGCGTCATTGATAAATTTTCGAAGTAAGCTCAGCCAAGACGACAACAATGCGTTCGTCATTCTGATAGCGACTCGAGGTGCTATTCGAGTGCCGACACTAAATTAGTGCACAGATTGTGAACAAACAATATCACTTGACCCGCCGCGGTGGCTCAGTTAGCTAAGGCGTTGCGCTGCTTTTCGATGGAAGCGAAATGCAAAAACGCCCGTGTGCTTGCATTGTATAGTGCACGTTAAAGAACCCCAGGTTGTCAAAATTAATCCGGAGCCCTCCAGGTGGTGGTGGTGGTGGTGGTGGTAGTGGTGGTGATGTTGAAGCAGGCCTGGCATACATAGCCTGGCATACATAGCCAGCAATTGTTCCGCCTAATCCTCCTTCGAGTTGAGATCAGGGGTGTGTCACCAGGTGTCGATGAGCCCCGTGTCTCGCAGGAAGGCTATCAGCAGTCGTTGCGCTCTCTTCCTGATTGCCGCGGGCCCTCAGAAGAAAACGACGTCTTCAAAGGTCCTGTGCGTAAGACCGCTCTTTTGTAGGCTGTCGACCATCGCTTTTCTTTCTGTGTCAAACTGTGGGCATAGCCAAATGAAATGTTCGATGTCACCAATGTCATCACAGTGGGGAAGCGCGAAGCCCAGTCTTGAATAACCAAGCTAGAGTACGCGGAGTCGGTCCTGATGCGGTATAAAAGCGTCGCTTCTTCGCGGGTAAATCCATGAGTCACACGGGCTTCGGGGGGATTCTTGTGAATCTCCCTAAAGTGAAGGCGGATTGCACCCTTAAGGTTCTGAAAAGCTTTTGGAGCTTTCGCCTTTGGGACACATGTCAGCGCTAGGCGTGCAAGGGCGTCAGCTTTCTCGTTTCCATCAATTCCCACGTGTCATGGAGCACTCCACTACGGTGTGCCTCATAATCAGAACTGATTTTGGCACGTAAAAACACAGAAAGAAGAAAGAAGAAGAACAATTTCACTTGAAGGGAACTCCAAAGCTCTACTGTTAAAGGAAAAAAAAGTATTTTAGTCTGCTACAACGCGAAAAAAATGGTCTAAAATACTTAGCATGATTAGTTCTACTGGAGTGACGTCCGGGGGCACCAAGTAGTCAGACTTTGTTAAGTTTATGAGGTCATGGTAAAGAACTTCAAACAGGCCAGCTTACTCCGACGAGCAAGTGTTGATATGCCTGCTTGGGTGCGAAGCGCAGTTACGCTGTCATACCTTGAATACTTCGTGTATATGTACCGGAGCGCCCTTTTATTGCGATAGCAATTATATGGACACTCCAAAGCAGATTTCTGCCGTCGGCGTCTCCGTCGTCGTCGCCGTCGCCGTCGCCGTGAGGTTCCGTATGACGTCAATGGAGATGAAATCGTCGCCGCGCGCCGTCGAACGCTGTATGTGCGAGTGAAAGGGCGCGAGGGACGCGCGCTTTCACGGGGAGTGAACCCACGGCGGAGAAAAAACGCGCGATCTCCACACGGCTCTTATCTTTGTATGCGCCGTGATTTCGCCGCTCAGTTTCCGTTACGGCATGAACTTTCGATCGCTGCTGACACCACGCTTGCTCACGCCAGCGTTTTGACAGTGGTTGTCTGCGGTCATCGAGTGTGATCTATTCATGTTTGCTTGTGTGCGCTGACAGCATGCTTGTTAATTCAGTTAGTAAGTGAATGTGTCGAACTTCATGCAGCCGATAAAACTACTATCCCTACTCCGTATAGCTCTCTACTAATTTGCTATCCCAATTGATGCTTCGCCTTTCAGGCGAAACTGCGACTTTTTCTTTTATATTTACGTCCCACTTCAACGACCTTGTGACACCAAGATACTTTACTGAGTCAACTCGTTGCACAGAAGTATTCATTAATTTAAATGTGAAAAATTGAAGATTCCTTTTACAGTCAATTGAAGGTTACAGTCATCCCGGACCAGTACGAATCTTTCCTCACCTGCGAAGCGTTCTTTCTGAGAAACCCGTATGGGTTTCCTTTGTAGCTTCATGCTACATTCGGGTGGATGATAGTTTTTACCTTTCATTCATACACATAGTTTTATTTGTGTTAATTTACATGCCCCATTTCTTCCACCAGGTAATGATGTTTTCTAGAGACTTGTTAAGCTTTGTCTGTTCATTCACTATGTTAACAGGTGTGTAAATGATGCAGTCGTCCGCACAAAGCCTAATTGTCACCCCTGGTTCCATACATGTGTAGATGTTGTTAACATATACTAGAAACAGAGTTGGCCCCGCAACCGATTCCTGTGGCGCACCAGAAAGAACACCAAGATTCGCAATTATTCACACAAACAAACTGGGACCGATTCGAGAGATAGGCTTCACTCCATTAAATAATCTTCGAGTTAATTCCGCTTGATTTCAGTTTGAAGATTAGTAGAGTGTGTAGAACGCGGTCTAAAGCCTTCAAAAAATCGATAAAAATTGCGTCAGTTTGCAGTATTGAATCGCTTGATGTAGCAAAGCCGTGTACAATTTCTAAAGGTTGAGTAGCAGATGAAAGCCCCTGCCTGAAACCCTGTTGTCTGAAGTATAATAGGTTATTTTCTTCCAGATAAGTCACCATACCTTATTTATTATGTGTTCCATTAGCTTGCAGCATGTGCTGGTTAGGGATATTGGCCTGGATGTGTCTAGAAGCTGCTTGTTTTCATTTTTTGTGAATTGGCGCGACCTTTGTGCACAAATAACCAGTCCGCGGGCAGCACGGCCGTTTCAAGTGATGCACCAAAATTTTTCTGCAGGAAAGAGGACAACTGACCCGCGTATCGCTTGAGGAAAGTGCTTGATAAATTATCAGGGCCAGGCGATTTTTTAACGTCTGTTTGTAGCAGCAAGTTCAAAATGCCGGGCTCTGTTATTAGGATATCAGGCATTGCTGATTCGTACTCTGGCACTGGCATATTAGTGACGTGAGCGTGGGAGAAAACCCACTGAAAATATATACTGAATGAGTTAGCGATAGTACGCTCATCTTCAACCACTATACCGGTAATTTCCAATTTGCTTGGGGCACTTTCCGGTTTTGATAAATACCGCCAAGATTTCCGAGGCCGATTTGTCATTAACTCAAATAAAGTATTAGAAAAAAATTATCTCTTGCGCTTTTTAACCTTTCTTTCAGTTCTCGTGAAAGTTCACTAAGCATAGTGGAATTATGTTCTTTCTTGCGCAACCTTTGTACCCTTCTTTTCAAGTGTATGATAGTTCTTGTAATCCACGGCGTATTCCTTTGAGCTTTATGTTTTTGAGCTTGGTAGGCATAAAATTATTTTCACAATGTACAATCCCAGCTTTCAATTTTAGCGTTCGACGTGTTATCGTCAAAATCACCTTGCATCATTTCTAAAAAAATCAGTGACGCTTTCATCAGTTGCCCTTGTGTAATCCTTAACCGCGATTCTGGTGTCAGTACTAAGGTGCCTTGTACCCGGGCCAAGATCGTCAATAAAATCATTTCATGGGCGGATGCACCCTGTTCTATGCTAACTTCAGCGGTTAAAGATGCGGACACAAAGACAAGGTCTAGCACTGAGCGCACTTGCCCTTGAACGCGTTTTCGCTGATGCACGAGTTGAGCTATAGCGAGAAACTCTGCATGTTATCAAAAAAAAGGCCACAACTTTTGACTTCTCTATTCTCAATTAACAAGTTATCCCAATCAAGTGCTGCCAAATTAAAGTCTCCAGCTAGAATTAATTTAGTTATTTGGTTTATGCGGTTATGTAGGAAGCCGTACAAGGTAGCTGTCCTTGTAGACGTCTGGGCGCTCGCCCGGACGTCTGTATACACCGTTTATCAGTAAAGTGAAATCATTGACGTTCATTGTAGACCATGCGCTCTCGTGATCAACGATGCCAGTTTCTCTGTGAAAAGACAGATGCCGCTTAACAGCAATGGCAACGCCTCCACCACAACAGCCCCGATCTGTGCGTAATAACTCTGTCCCCATCGCAGATCGCTTTCAAGATATAGGGCCCGCGCGGCCGCGGCATACGCAGTCGCTGCCCGAGTACGGTTGATCACGGTCCACTATGGTTCGGCGCTGATGGATTAGACAGTAAAGAGCGATAACGACTTATAACGATCTAAACGTCATCAGCGCACCTGGCGCCGCCACCTGCTGTAGTTTGCTTGCGTCATCAATTCGCCGTCCGCAGCAGTTGGTGTCGCCGCAGCGCTGTTATTTAAACTGGTCGGATCAAGTTTCATAACATTGATAATGACACCGGGCTGCATGGAGATGAGCAAGTGGCACAATGCTTACGCACGCTTTGACAACTCCCAGAGGCGTTTCTGCGTGAATGTTTTTCCTCCTTTTTTTCTTAATGACTTGACGTTTCGCCGCGCCGGTAGTTAAGCGAGCGCCGGTTCATAAATTTCACGGCTGGATTTCTGCACTCCAAACACGCTTTAACGACTCGGTGAGAACAAGCTGCGGCGATCAATTCTCGTTTCAGAGTGCTCGGCTTTTCTTCGCGGACATCTGCGCGCCCATCGGCGGCCCGGGCAACTACTGCTTTTCGTCTTTCTAATGGCGCAGCACGCGCGCGCTTCTGAACCGGCGGCAGCTGCGAAACGGCCCTCCGCCGGAAACGCGCACAACATAACTTCTCCGCACATCCGTGCCTCGCGAGAGACGGCGACAAAAAGTCGTCTGGTAAGCGAAGACGGCACGCAGTTATCGCGTTGCCGCGAGTGGTGCATATTTGCACCTGAGGCGAAACGCCACAAAGCCCATGTAATCTTCCTGAGCATCAGATTGTCCGTACACCATTGTGGAAATAGGCTGTGTTTCGTGATAGAAATATTAAAGAAGTCCTTGATTTTGAATTCAATTCAGTTCATTCAGGCATGTTTACAGCATGCCTACGAGATGAGACAAAAGGAGGCAAGCACTGCAGCCTCCTCACAAAGGTCAGCAACCCGAGTAATACATTTGTCAGTCAGTGGCTAAGCCACACATAAATCTAAGAAACAATGGCAATATAATAAGCAGGAAACCAGTTCAAATAAGTAATGAAACTAGAGCAAATACATATAACAGAAATACAATCGCATGACATGCAAAAATTAATATGAAGGATTTGATTGCGGACAAGTAAGATAGTTTATAGAAAACATCCACAGGAATACATGAAATATATTGATTCACCCAGGATATCACGTTCTCCCTGTGGAACACAGGAAGTTTTCAAAGCAACCGGCTGCACAACTTAGACTCCTCTCTACGCCTTTGCATCCCAACTGGACTCTGCCGTCGAGAAGCTACCCTACTTTTTCGAATATGGCTAGGAGTGGCCTTTACTAAGTCTTTTGGCTTCCGAATCGGATGGGCCGACGACGCCTCGTGTGATGACTGTGGTAGCGAGGAGACTCTTAGCACCTTCTCTGTGACTGTCCTCGCTACAATTTACAGAGAGGATCGCTCGTACACGCGATAGCGCGTTTTGACCATAGACATCTAACAGAGAAACTTATTTTAGAATGCCGAGATCACAAGCCATCGCAGCGGAGGGCGACGAGGGCACTGCTGCAGTTTCTAAGGGCAACAGACTTAGACAAGCGGCTGTAGCCCGGACAGACGTTTATAGTGCTGCAAGTGCTACTGTGATGTGCCACCTGTGACCGATTGTGATTGTGTATCTGTGCTCCTTTCTTTCTCTATCTCTACTTTCCTGTCACTTTACCTCCCCCTCCCCTCTCTCCCCAGCGTGGGGTAGCAAACCGAATCTTCCCATCTTGTTAACCTCCCTGCCTTTCCCCTTTCTTCTGTCTCTCTCTCTGCATGCTTGAGCCACCATTAGCCAGAGAGAGAGAGAGGTAGAGAAAACAAGAGGTAAAAGGCGGAAAGGTTAACCAGATTAAATGTCCGGTTGGTTACTCCGCACATAGGGATGTGGTAGAGGCAGAATAGGTGAGAAAACAAGATAAGATTTAAAAAAACATTAAAGAGCGCATGAGTTCGCACACTACATTTTTTTTTCGACCAGTCCCGTTTCATTTAAAAAGCATACTGACGCTTTTTAAGCAGTTTGGGCCGATGTCGGCTGGAACCAGAGTCCAAGGATTCTGGCTTCCGTAAGGGAATGGTTGTCAATTTGTCGAGCGTGGTGCTGAAGATTTTTTTTTCTTTTTTTTTAGATTCCAACGACAACAATCACACAGAAGGTGGGCTATCGTCTCTCTGCACCCACAAATTTCAAATTCTGGACTTGTGGCCATTCTGATGAGGCAGGAGTACGCATTAGTAAATGTTACTCCGAGCCATAAGCGGCAAATGCGAGTTAACTCCCGTGGTGGTAAGCCGTGCTGAAGGCGGAACTTCCAATGAGGATCCAGGAAACAAAGGCAAGATAGGATACTTATTACACAACTATACTATCTGGTTATCAATTGATTTAGCTCCATATGAAGTTAAAAAATTAAATTGTGGGGTTTTACGTGCCAAAACCACCATCTGATTATGAGGCACGGCGTAGTGGGGGACCCCGGATCAATTGAGACCACCTGGAGTTCTTTAACGTGCACCTAAATCTAAGCACATGGGTGTTTTCTGCATTTCGGCCCCATCGAAATGCGACCGCCGTCGCCGGGGAAATAAAAAGTGCACCATTCTTCTTTCTAGATAGTTAATCACTCGACTTTTTGTAAAATTATTATCACCTGCGTCGGGGTTGTTTCTTTGCGTAGAAGAGTCCAGCAAGACGCAAACAGAACAAAGTTCACGTTCTCGGAGGCAAGGTGCTGACATTGCCGGGAAGAGGCATTCCTGAGTCGCTAGCCAGGGGGAGCTGAGAGACGATCAAACTCCGACCAGCAAGCTATTCGCGCTTTTTTTCTTACTGGGCGAGCAAACTGCCCGTGGCATTCCCGCTCGTGTATATCTTGCGCTAGCTGGTGATGTTGGGCCTCGCAATGCAAGTGAAAACAGAGGAATGGTGACGTCGAAGGACAAGAGCAACACGATGAACCTCAAGTAGAACACCACTAGTTTACTTTTCACCTCACCGGCACTAGTATCTTGTTTCTTTTTCTTTCTTTCTTTCTTTCTTTCTTTCTTTCTTTCTTTCTTTCTTTCTTTCTTTCTTTCTTTCTTTCTTTCTTTCTTTCCTTTCTTTTTTTTTTACGGTGGTTTTCATCTTGCTGTGGTTTCGAAAATGAAAGGCACAATCAGAACTTCTTATTCTGCCTTGTCAGCATATTCTTTCAAATATATCCTCAAAGGCTACAGGCCAGAATTCTAGGACACGACAACATTGGTCGTTGGCGCATCAGCAGCAAAGGTACTTCTACTTCTATCCAAAGCCCCTACGTACCTAAGCACAAACCAAGCTTTGAAGTAGTATCTGAAGTTTGCTACGTATATGTTGCGCGGAATAGCTGACGTCTTCAAGAGTTCGAGACAGTTTTATTAGCTGAGTCACCGTTGATATGGGGAACGTACATGTGGAGAGAAAGATGACAGAAAGAAGAAAGGCAAGTATGCTAACAAGAATGGAAATTCCGGATTGCTATCCTACACAGGTTAGTTGAAGATGGGGATATAGAAAGATAAGATAGTAGAGAGAGAGAGAAAGAGAGACCACTTACACACGATCACATCTGGTCACGATCACCGCACACTATAAAGCACGGGATCACGGGCAGCACAGCGAACACCAATTCAGACTACAGTCGTTCGTGCAGGCCCATCACCCACAAAAACGGCATAGCAGTGTCTTCTACACATGTCGAACACGTTCTCTGATCCCGCAGTAATGGAGCACAGATCATGAAAGTCACCTCACTAGCAGAATTTTTTGCTGGTCGAGCTGGTTCGTCTTAAGGACTGCGTGAAGGACGCAAACACATGCAGCCTACAGTGTACTCAAAGTTTCTTTGTTTTGCTTTCAACTATTTTGTGTACGCAAAAAGATGCATGTGCATGTGTCTGCACCCTTTGCGCTTGTGACCTCACTATGTTGAAATAAGTTCATTTGCTGCTCTGCAAATTAGTTTCTTGCGTTAAAAACGAGCGCTAATTGTTGTTGTTCATTGTTACTCCACTATGCACAGCCGACTCGGAAGGAAAACACAAACGGAAGCGAAAAAGCGAAAAACACATATTGCGCTGCTTTTTGTCAGGTTTGTTCTTTCCTTCCCGGCTAGTGTGCGCTGTACATAGTGCAAGAACAATCAGCGTGCATCCACTAGCCTAAGTCATCGCTGAGCTTAAGCGACGGACAACTTTTTTTTTTTTTTTTGGTACTTGCGAATCCTCGAAAATATTATTTCCATGATCTAGCTAAGCGAGTAGTGACTAACGCTTTGCACGGACGTACTATACTTGCTAACGGGCTGAGCTGAGCTAACCAGGGTTTCTCTCTTTTCTTTTTTCTCCTCAAACGGCGGCAACTAAAATGACTGTAGTCAGATATTACGAGGAGCCATCCTACCAACTTTTGCACGAGTGTGAGTGCGGCTACTTTATGTTTCAGCGAAATAAGCAACTTCATTTCCCGAAGAGAATCGCAGCATAATAGGCACTGTTTACTACTTCGAACATGACGCAACAGGGATAAATTAAGCTACGGTACATGTACGCCCTCATTAAAATCTTCGAGAACTGACCTTAAGTACAGCATCAAATGGAAGGGACGAAGGAGCTGCTGTGTTCCACGAGTGCCTCAGCCCATGGTAGTCACGAACTATGTTTTTTTTTATCTCTTTCACACCGGTAAACACACTTACAAATAAACAGTATAGACAAGTTTCGTCGAGCGTCATCACCGCACCATGTTATTTAAATAGCTATACAGCAGCGCTGGCGATTGCGCTCGTAATGTGGTACAACTGCGTTGCGGCTGGTGAAGTGCTCCAATGCGATTATTTGTCTACAGTAAAGTCATTACAGCATACCTGACTAAGCAAATAATTGCTTCTCGCAATATGGAAAATGCACCTTTCAAGAAAATATACGACGACAAAAGAACGTTGTGGTACAGACAGCTTTTAACAACGAAAACGGTCTGGGGAGAGAGAGAAACGAAGAGGGAAAGGTAGGGAGGTCAACCAAGGACGTGCCCGGTTGGCTACCCTACACTTGGGGAGGGGGAAAGGGGAAGAATAGATAAGGAGAGAAAAGAGAAAAAAATGGAGTCAAATGGAAAGACATGTACGGCCTCATCGTAAGTATAGTAAGAGGTTACGTGGAATCGGACTGAACAAAACGCCTCCATAGCGAGATAAAAACATGACGGTGTTGTCCGAAGGCGTTGCTAAAATACGTATGAAGTAAAAAAAAATAAAAAATACTGATGTCATAAAAAACAGTTTTGTGTCATTAAATCATGGACTTCATTAGCACCGTCGGCACAACCAACTTACCGTCGTCCCCTGCCCGTAGGCACGTCAGCCCTAGTCTTTGTAATAACCAAGCAAACAAGCAAACAAAGAAATACACAAACAAAACTAGCAAAAGAAATATAGCAGTTACCCATGATGCTCTTGTCTCTTGATCGAATTAAGTACAGCATAATTGTGTTAATAGTGCTGTTCTTAACCATTCTCGTTAACGCTTGTCATAAAAACACCCTATCGAGAAAAACAAAACCGCGCGAATGTATTTCTATGTCGCCCTCCTGCAAATGATGAATATTCAGATGTGCTGGAAGTTACAACGGAGTAAATATGAACTCTTAATCTAATTTAATAACACTAGGGGCAAGTCAGCCGCATGTCTTCTTTTCTGCTGCATTGCTGTGTTTGACAGCTTTCAGCAGCTGGAATTGCTCGTTGCACCCCACCCGATGAAACTTGCGATAGTATGCACTCGTTCTAAACGTTACAGACCAAATACGTTTTTTTTTTCGTTTTTTTTTTCTTTTTTTTTACGGCATTATGCGAAACTTCTTAAAGGAAATGTGACTGGATGTCAAATTGTCTGCGAGATCATACAGGCCAGAAGCTGCTTGCGCTTAAAATTAAACTTGGAGACGCCGCAAATGAGCCCGCGCAAATTTTTTCCCGTGCACTTGCTTCGCGTCTCTGTCAGTGCTATAGGAATGCTGGTGTTCGCTGCCTTGCAAGGAGGCTTCGGCAGTTTTCAATAACATTGCGATGCATGCGAGCGAACTTAGTGCCTCGGGGACAGTTCAGACACTCTTTATTCGCGCCTGTTTACATTCCTGCTCCGGCAGTCTTGCCTGCAGGTCGGTAATATATTTTTGAGCACAGTTCTTCTTAGAACGAGCCTCAGGGCATTGCAATAATGAATCGGACACGTCTCCAATCCACCCCCTATTTAATGAGGAAATTCTGTTCCATTCGCGGGTGAGTGCCATCTTGCTTTGCCGCCTCGCCAAATTAATTTTTTTTCTTACCTTCCATATGGCTTCTCAATCAGATCAAAAAGCGATGTCAGCATGTATCGCCCTTCTCCGAATGCTAAGCAAAGCAGGCACACCGCTGGAGACTGTGCGTCGTGTAATAGAGAGAGAGATAGAGAAACGAAGAGGGAAAGGTAGGGAGGTTAACCAAGGACGTGCCCGGTTGGCTACCCTACGCTTGGGGAAGGGAAAAGTACTGTAATCGCGGCTACGGTGGTGGTGGCGGTGGTGTCACGCTGAAAAGTCGGCCGATCCTGGTGATAGTGCAGAAAGGGTCCAAGCTCAATGGCACGTACCAAGGACGAAAAAGAAAGAGAGAAAGAGAGGGAGAAAGAAAGAGAAAGAAAGAGAGAGAGAAAGAAAATCACCAGCCCTTCCCCTGTCGAGAAAAGAGGGGTAAGTGAAGCTTCTCCTGTGTGTACTTGACCTACTATCCCTTCCCTTTCCGGCTACTTTTCGTTCCCTTTTCTGGTACTTTTCGTTCCCTTTCCTTCTATTTTTGTTTCCCTTTCGTGCCACTTTTTCTTCCGTTGCGTTGTACGTTTCCTTCCCTTGATGTATACATTTAATAAACGTTTATGTTTTATTACCGTGACATGTCGTGAACTTTAAGTTACCCTGACGAAGCAGATACACACGCGACAAGCTTCGCTTACCCCCTTTTTCTCGACAGGGGAGGGGCTGGTAATATTTCTCTCGCTCTTCTATCTGTCTCTCTCTCTTTCTTTGAAAATGTAAAATAACTGAGAGAATACGAACATCGTCTGACACTGTCAATACGGGCTGCTGGTACCAGCTGTCTTACTAGTATACATGTTGTTCGCAGCTTAGTGTTGTATAATCTCAACTGTACAGGTGCTAGTCTTGCGTGCGTCTTAAGCCTCTCGTGGGTGCACATCTCTTTCCTTACAGGCCGCTCGCAAAGGGATTCTAGTCCTCTTTGATTATTGTTTTTTATCCTTGTCTTTCTTTCATCTCATCTCCTGTCTCGGAAATGCCAGGAAACACTAATCCCGTCACATTGGCGAAGGCTCCCAAGTGTCTGCTGCACTTTCGAGACATGCGTGCTCCTCGTAATCCTCCAATGGTCTAACTGCATAGTAGCCGCCCTCCCGGATGTTTTACTTGCGTCCAAGACATCATTAGCGAAGACACTTCTGCCTCGAAGTAAAATGCCACCGTCGTTATCCCGGACAGTCTTAAAAGGCGTAACCTGCGCCGAGTATTTGTTGGTATGAAGGTGTTTACGTTCTCAATGGAGTTTATCTGACGCGGAATAGACGCTCCACTTCTACGCGTAGGACAGGATGGTGTGATGCTATTCGTTCGATTCATGGTGTTCATATTAATGCGTTGGCATTACGAGTGTCAAAGTGAAAACATTTCATGGCGATTGATACAGTTGCGCTAAATATTAGCGTTGTGTGCGTGTGTGTGTGGGTATGTGTGTCACACACGCGGTGAACGCGGTTTACATCATGGATCCGGGACCTCGAAGAGGTGCGACGTAAAGCTACCGCATTTCTCTCCCATTTACCGCTAAATCGTCACCTAATTTTTATTCCCTACTACTTCTACTGTGTGCATTAGAATTTAATTCCAGCGAAACTGAGCTTGACTAGCAATTTATAATGCTACCAAGTTTATACCACGACGCCACATAATGGTCACAGAAATTTGAACGCTAATCTCTTATTTCCATGTGTATCTCACTATACGGGGGGCTTCTCACAAAATGCGTTTGGAGTTCCTTAAGTAGAGTGAAGATGGTATAACTAAGAAATTTTGCCACGATTGCTTCTACCACAGAGGCATACATTTGAATTGGACTCGAATTAGTAATTAGTAATTAGACAAATGATTATTTTAAAAATTCACCGACGATTGCGACACTGCCTAATGCGAAATTTGAGCGAAGCTCTAAGCGTGTTTTCATTTCGCTATATATTGACTGGCGCGGACAATTTGTCTCGTGCGGCACGTTGCGAACGGAGCGAAGTGTGGCGCGACTGCCTCGGTAATCTGGAGATGGCGAGAGCCAGCGCGTGGGTGACGCGTGGGCGCGATTCCCAGCAGCTGCCGCCGACAGACCTCCCAGACGAAGTGCGCTACTCTGGCGCCGTCTCATAGCCATCGTCGCCGCGCTAGGATTTTCTTCTCACGCTTTCGCCATACCCTCCTCCGCTTTCCGCCTCATGGCTCCGCTGCACCCTCCTCTCTGCTTTCCTCCTCGCGTCTTTCATCAACTGCTGCGCTCTGCGTTCGCTTTCATCTTTCGCTGTGTTCGTTCGCTCGGTTACGCCGCCGCCGGTGACGCCGCCGGTGACGCCGACGCTCGCCGCAGGGAAGAGCGACTAAGAGCTGCGCTCTAAAATACACTAACTCGTTAACCGAAAGAGTCAGACGATTGGTTCGTGCAATAATGAAACCCGTCATCCGAAGCATTGATAACCGGTTCCTGACATGCAAAAGGTTGACGTTATTAATTTCTGCATAATTTTGCCACAGTTCGGGCAAATTTGATCCCGAAAACCGAAACTCAACTGCTGAACAAAACTATTTTGCACAGATGGTCTTGAGTGGCGTGACTGTTTACGCCTTGCCGCCAGGCGAGCGTGAGGCAAGCGTCCTTATCAAGCCGCGACATAGCTCCTGTCATGCTTTCCCGATGGTGAGGCCTAAGCAGCACGTAACTCGTCGTAGTCTGCTACAATTGCGCTCTTCGGCAGTTCACTTTCGGTTTTCTCGGTCAAGGGGGCTAAAATTTCTAAAACCAGAAACGTGAGCCTTTTGCATGTCTGGAACCTGGTAATGTATGAATTCTTCAGATGACCGGCTTCAAGTCTTGCATTAGGATCAATCTTGACTATTTCGGTTAAGAAGTTAATTAGTCTAATTTTTATAACTACTTATGCAATTACTACCTTGAGTTATTCTACAATGTATGCGTATGTGGTAGGGCAAAAATCCTGAGAAAATCGCTTAATTATTGCACCTTCGTTATCTCTAAGAAATTTCGAATGCGTTTTTCTAAAGCAGCACCCTGTATATAAGGACGTTCTTACACATGAAAATAGACAAGGCCAGCATATGCGGATATATGTTGACCTGAGAGCAATATAACTTTGCTTGTGGCGTCTCTTATCCACAAGGGAAGGGTCGACACCGGTGCCATTATCATCTTAGAGCGTAGATTTTAGTTAAGCTTTGCCATGCCAATATAACTTACGAAGAAAACAAACGCTTGTAACAGCATCACATATGAGTCCGCCGTTTTATTCTGAACTGCAGATTTAAGCTTATGTCAACGAATAAAATTTATTGCGAAAAAAGAAAGAAACGTTTATAATAGCGGCACTGGAATGTCCATCAACTATTACACAGCGTGACTTCAATCGTTTGGAGGGAAATAATTTATAAAAGGTACTTTTGAGGCTCGTCAATACCGCTTTTACTATATATGCACTTTCTCTTGTCGCGTGTTTATTGTTTCCTTCCACTGTAATTATCCATTCGAAAAACTCATTGCGCCGAAGCGAGCAAGGTGATTTTCGTATGTTTTACGGGTGGGCTGCAACCCGGCAATTTTATGGGGGAAAAAAACCAAAGGAAACGTTTATAACAGTGACGCTGGAATGCCTCTAATCTATTACTGAACGTAATCCCGATCGTGCGGACGGAAATAACATTTCTTAAAAGTTGCTCTTGAGGCTCGTTGCAATACAGCTTTTACTATATGTGCGCTTTTTCTTATCGTGTGTTTACTGTTTCTTGCCACCGCAATTATATACTCCAAAAACTCGTTGTTCTGAACCAAGCAAGATGATTCTCATGTTTTTTGCGGGTGGTCTGCAACCCTGCAATTCTCTTGCAGAATGAGAGAAAGTAGCATAACCGCGATTTATATTATAACCTTGACGGATGGGCTGGGAATGATGGATACGAGGTCTTCTTTTAATTGCTTTCGTTGCTTCCGGTACTTTTTCTTTTCTCTCAAGATGGGCTTCATTGCACAGCGCCACACTCTTGAACTCGTGAGCTAACTGCACACGAGAGTATTATAACCGCCCCGAACATATGGCATGTGTGCAAAAGTCCATGTGTGTACCGGTGCGTTCTTTGCGTCCTGTATAAAACATTACCGGACAACAATATATCACTAGTGAACGCCTTATGACAGCGGTGAACACATTACAATGAAAGTACTGTGTGTTCTAAGTGGGGCTAGCCTGAATCGAACGAGTGCGTCATTAAGGTTTTTAGGCGACAAGCCTGGTCGTCAATATGGCATCTGCTCACGAGGATTCGACCGCTGGCTCTTGCAGAGGTGCTAGTGCCGCTCTGAACATCCCGATTCATCCAACAAACTGTACATCCTTCACGTTGGCTCAGAAGCTGAAGGACCATGATGTTTCTGGTTTGACGCTCGGTCCCGGTATCTGACAGCCGATAGCGATGTCCGAAAGGGCGTGTTGGTGGGATATCGAGCTACGCCCAAGCGATTCCTTCGAGCCCAAAGCCAGTCGCTTAAGACGTATAAAAGGAGAAGCGTCGTTAAACACTACCAAAACCATGCTGAAAAAAAAGATCACAGTTCATAGCTTTCCGCTTCGTTCCCGCTTTCTATCCCGGAACCGGACGGAAGAGACGAGACATTTCTTGATCGTAACGGCTATTTTTCGGGCAAGAAAAAAAATGGATAAATAAAAAATCCCGCGCGATTGCCTTTCACCGTTCGCGCGACGCAAACAGGCAAAAGTAAAAGAGAGAAAAAAAAAGCTCCCGTCAGTGCGAGTCAGTTTCGCCGTCTCTCAAACGCACTCACTCCGTGCTTCCTTCCTGTCCCGTATACACTTCCAACCACTCGAAAAGACGCCGCCGCGCAAAGGGGCGGAGGGGTGCAAGACGCGCTCGACGCAAGCACGTCTCGGTCGTCCGTTCGTCCTGCAAGCGCGACAGCAGCATTCTCGGGACAACCCGCACGATGCATGCCTCGAGATAGAGGTTGAAGGATGCTCCGAAAAACGCTCGCGCGTGCCTTACTCTCCGTTCGTCTTCATCTTTCTTTCTTTCTTTCTTTCTTTCTTTCTTTCTTTCTTTCTTTCTTTCTTTCTTTCTTTCTTTCTTTCCGCGGTCTACGAGGAGGCTAAAGCGTGCAGATGCTTAAATCTTGTTTCGTCGTCAATAGATGTCCGCCGCCGAAGTCCTCGTATAGTAGATACACGCGCGCTTCTTCTGCTCGACCCACCCTGACAAATGGCGGGGAGCAGCCAGTATACCACCCCGCGTCGCGTCTATGCGGCAACGTTTTTCGGTCGTGCGAACGACGCCCTCCTCTTCCCAGAAGAGATAAAGCGGCGGGGAAACGTCGCACGCACTGCCTCGCTATTGTTCATATGTATATGCCGTTGTTTCTCTTTGCTGCTGCTCCGTGGATAAAAGGGTTGCCACCACCGGGACGCGAAGCGGCAGGGCGCGCATACACGCATTTATCGTTCGCCTTTATACACTTCCGCGTGGATTGAACTGCCGGGGGAAGCGCTATTAGGTTAGTTCAAAAATTGGGCGCCGTATATGCATACGGGGCACAGTGAGTTCAGCGACTCGCGCCCGGCCGCGCCTGCTTCTCGCGTATACGTGCCTGCGCGAGCTTCGCGCGGCGGTGAAGCGAGAATGGAGGAACAAAATGAAACAGTTTGAGGAACGGCAAGCAAAATAACCGATGACACACGTTATTTCCGAGGGCTTACGAAATGCGGGCCGCTGCGCAGCTGCGTAGAGTTCTCGAGGGTCGATCGCTTTTTTACGTTATCGCAAAAGCTCTTTTTTTTTTATCCATCTAGTCTTTCGATATGAGCCCTTTCTTGTGGCACTCATTTTGTTGCGAGTCCCATAGCGCCTAACGAGAACTGCTACAGAGAAGAGAGAGAGAGAGAGAAAAGAACATTACATCTTTGAAATAATGCTTCAGGTTCTCAATATGCATGTCATGCATTCGTATATTGTATTTCGATGCGACCTCATACTTGTGAGCCGGTGCTCGAGAATGTGGCGCCTTTTAGAAATTAAATCAGCAATTGTGAATGACTCGCTCGCTTGTCACGTAATGGCCCATTCTTTCAATGCCTGCGATTAAAAAAGTAATAGTAAATACTATTTTTGCGTAAATTATTTTTCTTACGTTCTTTTTTTTTTCTTTTTAATTGCAGACGTGCCCTGCGTTTGACTGCGAAGTTAGAACTGCCTAAGTAGCTGAAATGTTTCACTTTAACAATCATCCTTCATTTAGCTAACCATTTAAAGCTGTTTAAGGTATTAAAGCTGTTTAAACTATTTAAAACTTCAAGCGTTTGACGTGCGAAGGCTGAGCCATCTTGATCGTCTAGCAGGGCGTCTTGCTTCGCGCCACAAAATTTGTTACGTTTCACCGGTCATGAGACGCCACTTCTAGAAATAAGGATATTAGCTGTCTACTTTGCCTAGGTAAGCTATAATCACTGAGCGCATAGTCAACTCGGAAACTATGGCTAGAACGACGTTTGTTTGTTTGATTTTACTAAATATTAAGATAACGTACGCATTAGTATGTATGAATAATTCACCCTTCGTCCACCTTACCGCACGTATACATGATGCACTGAAATAGTTTGTCTTCTTTTTTAGTGGCAGCAGCATCGAGTGAAACTCTTGTTTCTTGCGCGGCATTTTCAGTTCGCCTGCTGAGAAGACCGGAGACGAAATTCAAAATAAATCAGAAAGGAATAGAAAAAACAATAGCACAGTACAAAATTTATGGGTTTCATTACAGATATGATATCAGAGCATAAGTTTAGTTACGAGTTACTGAAGTGTCTGGAATAATTAGAGTTAATTAGTAATCACTGATTACCGCGAACGAAATTCAAAATAAATCAACAGTTGCCCGGCATAGACTGAACATCTGCCTAGCAGATCGGATGCGACGTCATTCCCTCCTATCTCGCTTCTTTTCTCCCGGCGCGCTCGATCGCTCGCTTGCTCGCAACAGCTGTGCCAACACCTCCTAAAGCTTTAGGAGGCGTTGGCTGTGCGCGCGCGCTCGTTACATGCTCTGACGTCAGCACCGAAGAGGGCGCGTAAGGTGCGCTTCGTGCGCCACTCACTAGGGGGCTACGCCCCGCCAGGTGGCGCGCGTTGCGCTTCCTCCTCGCCCTCCCTCGCTCCTCGCCCGCATATCGTGCCAGGGGAAAGAGGTTCGCTCGTTAGCTCCTCCGAGTTCGGTTCGTGAGTTGCGTTCGCCATGGAGGTGGTCGACGAGGAAGCCGCCAGCCCAAGCACAGCCTACCCACAAGAAGAAGACCTACAGATGATGGTTCTCTGTGTCTGTGCCTTTTTTTTTCTTTTTTTTTCAAAACGTACACGCACACAGTTAACCTAAAGAACACCGACGTCGAGGTGCGAGTGCCACTAAGAGACACCTAAGTCAAAGATTAGGGTCGCCTACCGTTTTTTTTTTTTTTTTCTCGTTAAGGTCAGGAATAAACCTTAACTTTATGCGTGGGTACTAGAAGAAACATGCTCATCCACACAAGCTCTCCTGTCCTTTACCTCTGGAGTAGAGAGCAATGCAGACTTATCTCTTTGCTCCATAGGCTTCATATTAACTTTGCATGGCGGGTTGTCAAGTAACAGAAATTAGAAACTGGCTGTTGAAAATGGTTTCGCAATCAAATTTCTGTGGCTGGTGGGCCACTAAGGTATAATCGGCAACGACAGTGCCGTTGAAGCAGCGCGCTTCGCCAACCAACAAGTACATCGCGTGCCTTTGTATTCGTAAAGACCGTGGAGCGAGGCATCTTCGTGAACTTGCTCGCCGCACTCCAGATGGCAACAATGAATAAGATGAAGGGGAACTGAGGGGCTCGATTTTTTTCATTCACATCAAGTCAACTGATAATGAAGCCAAGAAAAGAATATGTGGGAATCCCTCCTGCCCCCTTCGTCCTCTTATGCTTTCCTCGGCTTCATTGTCTGTCTTACATTGCAACAGTGAAAATCAGTTTAGTTTACCAACTCCCGCCTGCAATCTCTAGATCATGGGTTCTCAAAGTGGGTTCCGCAGTCCCCTCCTCAGGGTTCCGCGAGCCACGTATAAGTAGTCCCTGGTTCCGCGCTCGCCAAGTCCGCATCACCATAGTCATCACGGAAATCATACGTGACAGCAACGCCGGAACGCTTCGGGCCTACTTGTGCCTTTAAAGCTTTTATTCTTGCCTTTATCGCCGCGCATAACACCGCGATGGCGACTGCCCACGTGCGTTCATAACTGCGCAGTCGCCATCCATGATCACGTCAATACCATCTTCCACCGTGGTCAATACCCACGATGGTTTCGTCTGCAGCGGTTGCGGCAAACGGTAGTTTCGTTTTGACTCGGTGCACACGTCAGCCGTAGGCCTCAAAAATGAGAAGTCACCATCCATGATCACGGCGATAGCGACCACGGCTTCGCCCGCAGCTGTTGCAGCAAACGTTAGTTTTATTTTGTCTTGGTGCGTGCGTCGGTCGCCTGCCTTCAGAACTGCAAGGTCACCGTCGACAGCGGCCGCGGTTTCGTCCGCAGCGGTTGCAGCAAACACTATAGGTTCGCTTTGACTCAGTGCAAAGATGTCGAGGATGAATCCGCACCGTCTACATCGCAGTGGATGGACAATTTGTTGGCGACCAGGTCACTGGCCGAAAAATTCCAAGCAGAAACTCTTCCTGTAGTTGTCTGGAGGAGGAGGAGGAGAAAGCAAAGAAGGAAAGGCAGGGACGTCAACCAGACGAACGTCCGGTCTGCTACCCTACACTGGGGGTAAGGGAAAGGGGAAATAAAAAGAGGAATAGAGTGAGTACTGTGTGTGCAGCGAAGCCCCGTGACACCAAAGTCAGGTCCCATAGCTGGTAATGTGCGTTGAAGACATCTGACATGAATTAAGGGCCAGTGGGCGTTGCGTGAATAAGAGGCTGCGGGTGAGCCATGGGGCTTACTCGATACTTGCAAGCACTGCATTAAGAGCATGCAGTACTTGCATTACACTTCGCGCTGACGGAGTATTCAGCTTGCTTAAGAGTTGTCTGAGTATGCGTAAGCATTGTGCCACTTGCTCATCTCCACGCAGCCCGGTGTCATTATCAGTGTTATTGACTCTTGATACGGCCAGTACAAACGACAGCGCGGCGGCGACACAAACTAGTGTGGACGGAGGCGCAAGGTGCATTGATAACGCGAGCTGAGTGCAGCAAAGTGGCGGTGCCATTTGCGCGGATGACGTTTCGGTCATCATAAGCCGTTATCGCTGTTTGGCTCCTTGTCCATCCGTGCCGAATCATTATGAATCGTGATCAAAGGACTCCGGCGGCGGCACGGACCGATCAAACGTACTCTGGCACGGCCGCGCCGATGAAAGCGATCTGCGAAGCGGACAGACAATGCCGACTTCTGATTACTCCGCGCACTGTGTTTTCGCCGCTTCGTTTGCGTTGGAGCGCCAAGCGGCACGAAGTCGCTCGTTGCTGCAGGCTCTATCTTGAAAGCGATCGTCTTACGCGGAGACAGACGGAGGGACGGACAGACGCACTGGCAGTTTTCTCGTTGATTGGTAAGCATAGAAATGCTTACTCATTTAAAAATAATGTATGTGCGCGCTCTATAGTGAAAAGGTGCCTCATATGAAGACGCGCGTCGCGGCCGCGCTGCGAAAGAAGTCGCGAGGCCTCCTCCGCTGCGAGCGCTAATCAGATATAAGATGACGAAAGTTGCAGTTCCCGCACTGCTTTTGTGCAAAATAGAAACAGGATTTGCCGATTCATTCAGTCAATAAAAGCGAGTTGACGTTGTAGTCATTTGTTTATTTTCTTTATACCCGCGATAATTCGACGTTCGGTTAATTATTGCGGCCATATTTTTTTTTCGTCCCATGAAATCAAAATTAGCGAGGTTTTACAGTACGCAGAGTCGGCACTATTTCTAAGACCTATTGTGATGAAAGGTTATAAGTCTCCCCGGGGAGTGCGATATGCACTAAAACTCAGTCTTTCTCGACATGACTTGGTTACGATGCTGTCTTGTCTTTGCTCATGACGATTGCACCCAGTTTGCACCACTTAGGTTGCACGTAGCCATCAAAATAGCCTGTCTACCACCACCGCTGGCCCCAAACATGGAAGGAAGGAAAGAGTGGAGAAAGAAAGGCAGGGAGGTTAACATGTTGCACGCGCCTATAGCAACATTATTGGGGGTGGAGGGGTGGGGGGGGGGGGGGGGGTGTTCTTTGGTGCTTGATGAAGCTTAGCAGGGTTCCCTTGGGATCAACATGCTTGAGAACCCCTGCTTAGACCTTTCGCTGCTGTTACGTATTCGGCGTCAGAACGACCGCTGGTAGTCGAGGAACGGACGACCAGCACCAAGGCCCGGAAAACGATCTCGATTATTTTTTATGAAACACGTTTTTGTGCGTTTTCTAACCAAAACATTGGCGCAAACATAAAAAAGAAAACCGAGTGTCTGCGAGCGTGGCAGTCTTATTTGAAGATGCAAGCGTGAACACAAGGGATGCACTGCAGACAAAACACTGCGCTTTCGACTGCCGCATATGGTCTATCTGATTGCGTGGCAACTTTACTGAGTCACCTAAATGTTGAGGATGTCGCGTTCACAAACGCCTGCTGTTTCCATATCGGCCGTGGACAGTGAGTGCATGTAACTTTTGCAGTTGACACGAGATCACCAAGCACGGCATCCTTTAGGCAACCATCTTTTGATGACCGAAAAGATTTTCTGCGTGCTATCCTAGGCTGATTAGATGACAGACCACTCACAGAAGATGTCATGACCGGACTTAACAATTATCCGCACAGAAATCCAATATAACACTTAGGCGCATTTCTAATAGGACGGGGCTGCGCGTATACGACCGCCTTTGAAGGCAGCGAGCACTTTCCTACATGCCCTCACATAACCTGTTCAACGCAACCTAGAAAAAGTTATTTCGTTGCCGGTTAAAATCCGCGCACTCTCTTTCTTGAATGGCGCGAAGCCAAGAGAGAGAGAGATAAATGAGATGGGAAAGGCAGGGAGGTTAACCAGAAGGTAGATATCCAGTTTGCTATCCTGCACTGGGGAAGGCGTAAGGGGAGACAGAGATGCAGAAGCTTTCTTGGAGCTCATATTGGGCGCGGTATAAACACACCGTAAAGCTTATACCGCATTTTCTATTCCTTGACGGAATCGTCATGTTATGCGAAACTGAGGTTTGAATCCTGTTTTACCGCGTCTCGTGTTATATCTGGACAAGGCCTCTGCAATTTCCTGAACCCTCTGTCTTCTTCACACGATGCCGCCATTCCTTCTGGCAAAAGTAAGCGCAACGCAAGGCAGCGGCTGGAGTGTGACGCAAAAGCCCACCGGAACAATAAGACTCTGGCATCGATCGATCCATCCACGTTAGCTGGCGTCTGCTGGGCCTCCACTCAAGACCCCCGCGGGTCCACCTTCATGCCCATGGGCGTCGCGTGCAACCGTATAGCTCGGTAAAGAAAGAGGGCCCAGCGAGAGCCCGGTGATTATGTTGACTTTGGTGTGTCATCTCTGCGCGCTCAACAACGCGACCAACCGCTCGAGAGTCACTGCGCCGAGAGCGACGGCTGCGGGACCGCCGGAGGAGAGTCCCTGGTGCTCAGATATGCTCATCTCGGCCCTTCTAGCGGGCCGAATGAGACGACGGCGGTCTTTAAGGCTCTCCCACCGGGTCGTTGTTTGCGTACCTTGTGCCGGAGCGAGGCATTTAGGCACGGAGCGCTAAAACGTATCGCATGTACCCGACGTGATCTACGGGCCCTGGTGCACGGCGAGTTTGCGCACGTGCGAGTGTCGCGCGGGCCATATACGCACCGCGCATATGCTCGTGCGAGAAGCTAGACAGACGAGAATGCCTCTCGGTTCGCTATGTGCCACATGCACGCTTGCTTTGTTTGGTTCCTGCGACGAGGACCGTCATTCTCGTATAGCGTTGCCTCGGTCATTTCCTTCGCGGCGCCGAGCAGAACGGTGCGTTCCGGGAAGGGACGTCGTAAACACGTCGCGGAAATGTTTGCCCGCGGAAAAAGTCATGGCTGGAATACATTGGCGCCGTTAGGCGTAGCCGATGTATTGTCGCGTTGAGCTCTCGCACGCTGCAGGATCGATGACGACGCGAAACGTGTGTACTGAGTTCCCGACTGAAAGACTGGTAAGAAGACAAGGAGCACTTCGGTCGGCTTGTGCCATCTCGATTCCGTCCAGATTGAAATGTCTGCTGTAAAAACTTAATACCAGGATTGAGTTACAGCTTCTGAAGACATGGGTACAGAACCCCCTGCGCTTGGACCATCTGTACCGACGCAAATAGAAGGAAATTATCAGCGGGAGTTGAATGCTGATCACATCAGCCTGTAAGCACGGGGCTTTCAAACTTAGGCCCCGAGAAATAGAAATTCAACAATCTTGAAGACATCAAATAGAGAGACAGAGAGGGCAGGATAAAATGAAAGGCAGGGATGTTAACCAGGACTAATATCAGTCGGCTACCCTGCATAGGGGAAATGGGAAAGGGGAGGAAAAGATTAGGAGAAGGAAAGAAAATTCACCGTTGATGTCGCCGACGTAGCGAAAATCCTCAGCACGGTATCACAGACCGTCGCTCAGTCCGGTTGCCTTCAGAAATTGCAGAAACGTTATTGTGGCCACCGGCAGCTTTGATATGCGAGACCGTGGTTCCGAGAACTTGTCCAACGAGAAAGGTTTTCCGTCAAAGGATCTAAAGCGGTGCGGAGGGCAAGCCTTCCAATTTCAAAGGACGTAAAGGACGGGCAGTAGCACAGAAGGTGTTCTACAGTTTCTTCGCCACCACAGGCATTTCATTCGGCGTTCTCGGTCATTCCAATCAAGAACGAGTATGCATTGGTAAATGCTACGCCCACGTGTAAGCTACATAATACTGTTCCTTCAAAGTTTGGGGAAGACCGGGTAACATGTGCTGTTGCAATAGGAGGGTCGAGTGAATGTAAACGAGAGTGAGTAAAGTCATATGTGTGCCACTTCTGCTATGTCAAATCATGAGCTAGCTTGCTTAGGTGCTCGGCTGCGTCAGTCCTCGATGAAGGTATTGAAGCAAGGTTTGTTGCTTCATATTATCTTTTAGCAGCTTCCTCGGTGAGGTCGTTGCCGGAGATACCGCAGTGACCCGGCAACCACTGAAACATGGTGAAACGCGGTTTTCGCAAGATGAGAGCAGGTGATTCCTGAAAGGTGGAGGCACTCTTAATCTATACCTGAAGTTTGAAGTTGTGGCCCAGCAATTAGGGGCGCATTTGAAATAATTCCTTCTCGACTTGCAGTAATCAAGATACTTAAAGTGGCAAATGTTTCAGGCATTTCATCATCATATAATACTCAACTAACAGCTGCACTTTACGTTTATTAACTTGGGTAACTGGTCACATAGTTTGGAGCAGCGATAGAACATTGAGGGGGGAAAATAGTTACCGAGTCATGTTCAAAGATGTATACCGTATCAGCCTCTAATGTGTAGCTCTCGCACTTTGCTCGGGCTGTATTGCTATACACTAAAGGCAAAAATCAAAAAGGGGGCCGACAGATGGAGTAGCACACTGTGGTATAGAAGTTACATGATCTGGGATAAAGTACCACATAAACGTTGGCCAACGTTTCGATAGGTTGACCTATCTTTGTCAAGGGTGGCTATAGTCATCCTATCAGTATCAGCTCGGCGCGGCGGTGCGGAGCGGAGCGGCGGTGAAGCGAGACGCAGCTGTCTCAAGTGGTTGCTAGGCAACGCGCGGTGACGTCATCGCCAAGCGCAGTTTCTGGTCTGCGCTATACGGGCCAACATCCGGCTTAAACAGCTCCGCTGTTTAAAGCTCATACATATGACCTGAATCCTGCATCATGCAGGAATTCCAGCAAGGCTCTGTTATTACAGCTGTCTTGGCCCTACTTGCTGAAGTCAGAGTGCCGGTCACTGCGGAGGTCGGACCCTCTGAGCAAGCGATGGTTCCCGGATTCGTGACTTACATTTCACATAGCACTGATATATCTAGATGTTTATTTTTTAACACCTAGTTTCGCGTGCATTTTCCGTCCGCTGGTAAACGTATTAACGAAACGTAACAGGTGGCCTGTGACTCTCATGTCCCCTAGTCTACCTACTATTGAGCCTTGGAGGACATAGGCCTTTGATACGTCCAGGAAGATTGTAAGTGTGGAGAACCCATTAGCTTGTTGATGTTCGATGTGGCTTACCAAATCGAGGATGTTGTACTGCGCACTCAGACGTTGCAGGAAGCCAGTCATACACGTTGAAAGAAGCTTATTATATTCAAGCCACCATGTCAGCCTGTCACACGCGAGCTTTTCCGTCAATTTTGCCATGCAGAAAGTTAGGGAAACCGGTCGATATGAGTTCAAGGCTGCTCTGTTCTTTCCGGGTTTAATTATCGGTACATTTCATGCCAACTTCAAAGATGACGGTACGATCATCCCGACTCTACCTCGGACAAGTGGGAGAAGTCCTTCAGAAGCTCGCTTCTCACCGACCAGCAATGGGCCGTCCAGCAGGCCCACGAAGCGGCCGCCAGGTATTCCCTGTCGGTCCCTACGTGGGAGACGCCCACTACGACCTAAGCGCGTCCTGCAGGACCTAAATAAAGTTTGTCCAGTCCAGTCCAGTCCATTTATCCAGATATGGTTAAAGAATTACTACAGATGATTCTTCCCATCCTCAGGTAGGTTATATAAATCATCTGGTTAGTGATTCTATCCAGTCCCGGCGCACAGCGGCGACGCAAGGAGGCTATGGTTGTGTGCAGCTACCTCGATGTGAATGAGGCATCCATAACCGATGGCGTAGCAGGCGGAAGGGAGAAAGCCGTCACTGTGGATTTTCCAAGCTCGTAAACGTCCGCAAACTCCTCAGCCAGTGACGTAGAAAGGTTTGTCGCGCAGTAAAGAAAGTGCGACAAAAGGCTTCAGTGGTCTAGGCGGACTGCATAGATTGTTTTCCACACCCCATATTATAGACATCGGAGTAAGCACACTCAAATTTTCACAAAATGCCTACCAGTGACTCTTCCAGGGGTACTTGATGTGTCCCGTTTTATGTTGTTCCCTGGGCTGCGGCGAAGAATAACGCTGATGAAGATTAGCCTCAGAAGCACGTCTATTCATCAAACAAATGACGTACGATGTCTTGGCGTAGTACCTGATTCCAGGAGACACCATCGTTTCTTCACTCGGACCGCGCTTTAATTGCGGTGCAAATGATGGCCGGTGCATGCTGCGGCAGTCATTCTTCTTCGATGTTGAAATTACACTCGTCACTGGTGGTGAATCGTGCGCCTTTCCAGTTGCCGTTAAGATTACCATCAAAGCCCCAGTACGATAGATTGGCGTCTCTACATCGAAAGGTCTCGGGACAGCTCTTGGTGTGCCAAAGACAACTGCTAGCAACGAGGTTTTGCACGAGTCACAGTCGTCCTCTCTCCACCTCCTTGGATCTGAACGTCTGCTCTTGTAACTGTGCCGCCTCAGTGACACTCAGGCAGGTAAAGCGCTTCTCCAGAGACTTACGAGGCAGACGAAATCCTGCGTCTTTGTGGCACTTAACACCCTTAGTGTACTTGGCCTGCGATTTACTAAAAGATTAGACCGCCAGAAACCACCATGGTCATATGAGAGTGTGGAATGTCAACTTAGCATTCCGCATATTCGCAAGAATTGCAACAAGCGACTTCTAGAAGAGGCAAAGTTTTTTGGTGGTAAGACACCTCGACAGGATGTATAACAGACATCTGCTAGTTCACCCCGACGGCTCTGTTGACAAAGAGGATTGAGCCAGCGCAGCGGCGTACGTGATATTACAGACCCTCAATGTCACATGGGCTACCATACTTGACCGCATCCTGTCTTCTAAGGCACGTGAAAGTGTCGTAATTGCAGCAGCCTTGTGGAAATTGAATTCCTATCAGCTTCAGCCCGTAGTTCTCTTTTCAGACAGCAAGGCTTCGCTGCAACTATTACTGCGCGGATTTCCCCTCGACAAGTGCATTCATCGTGCATTACATGCTGTTAAATAATTACGGAGAGTCGGATTTATCATCGTGTTCCAGTGGGTATATTTCACATATCGGCGTAGCAGGCAACGAGGCCGCTGACAGTCTGGCCCTCAAAGCGCTACAACTCAAGCCCATGAAGAAGGCTTCCCAGGGCGCCAAAAGAGACATGAAGAAGGCCATCTTAAGCCACTTCCGTTCGGGAAAAAACACAGCGCAATAAAGACACGGACACGAGAGAGCGACACGCACACAGCGCTGTGTACGTGTCGCGCAGCGCTCTCTCGTGTCCATGTCTTTCTTGCGCTGTGTTTTTTTCCAATGAATCACCAACACGCCCAAGCTTCCACGCTAAACCACTTCCGTTCATTGTGGTCTCCACCGCATCAACTTTGTCTGATTAGAGGGCGTAACAGAACTGATGCCGATCTCCTTTATCGCATCCGCACAGGGTCAGCGCAAACTCCAGCTTGGCGGTGCAAGACAGGACTTGGCCCATCAACGTCGTGCGTGCATTGTCAAGCTCTTGGTGACATTGGACATTATATACTGAAGTGTCCTCAATTTGAAGCATAACGCAAGAAATTAATAGATGGACTCCAGCGCAAGATGGCACCACACTCAAATGCAAGTGACATATTGTTCCCGCGATGACATCGGATATTCAGAAGGGAGGTACTTCGGCTCCTCCTAAATTTCCTTCGCGAATTGAGAAGTGGATAGTGAACCGTATGGGTCGCCCTGCAGGGTTCGGAAAACGTGCGATGTATTGGTCTCCGAGTCAACTTGTTCTTGGAGCCTGGTGTGTTAGTTTAGTTTTTCTGCTAAGTGTTTCATACCATCGCGGTTGGTAGGTGGCGTTCAGGCGCAGCAATTGCCGGCAACTTTTGCAAGGCTAGGTCCGCCTGCAGCAAGCAACACCCCTCCGCCTCCTCCACCTTGTTGATATCTACTGCGTCAATGAATATAAGGGAAGGTGTGGATCATGGTGTAAGATATACGGTGTTTCAGCGAACACTTTCAAAAAGTTTTAAAGGTTGCCTGTGGCAGATAGCACAATTTTAGTTCATGAGCTGGTCCACTCAAAGAGGCGGACATTACTTGCACAAAAAATTGAAATGCATAATCGACTAATTAACAAAAAGCCTTTAAGTTTTTAGCTAATTACCTTATGGCACATATTGCAATTTACAAATTCTAGCTGCGGAGTTCGCAAGGCGGATCCACTTGGATCGACTTCTCAGGATGACACCAGTTACGAGATATTAATTCCCGAACTTTGCGGAGAAATGCATTGGCGTTCCCGTTAATGTTGTGCTTCAATGCATAAAATGACATTGTGTTAAGAGAGTAACTGGAACGCCAATGCATTTCTCCCCAATTGCATTATGGGCAATTCCGCAATTCCGTAAATTGCAATATGGGCCATAAGGTAATTAGTTTAAAACTTAATTAGAGGCTTTTTGTTAATTAGTCGATTATGCATTTCAATTTTTTGTACAAATAATGTCCGTCTCTTCGAGTAGACCAGCTCATGAACTACAATTGTGCTATCTGCCACAGGCAACCTTTAAATTTTTTTTTTAAGTGTTCGCTGAAACACCTGGTGTTGGGGTTCTCATTAAAGGTACTGTTACTCATAAGAGCCACGCTAAAGTACTACTCGCGGGAAAGCAATCTGAATTAAGCCTCCGTAGGATTCTCGCAGAAAATGATGGCTGAACCATCCAGCTGCCATGAAGCACGAATGACATTGCCGCGGAGAGCGAGGCCAACATCCATGAGGAGGAAGTCGGTGAGAGCCTGTCACAGCTGAAGTGCTTCAGTGAAATGGTGTTGAATGAGTTGTCTTTTATTGGCTATTTTCGTGATGCGGACGCTGACATTCTCACGTCTGTCGAATGACGGTGTTCTGTTTCATCGCAGCCTGCCTCTGACAAGAGTGACGTGAACGACGGCTACTTCAACAGGAACGAAAAAGGCGAGCACGGCATGTCCGACAGTGCGCGGACACTATATGTATATTTATTCTGTTACGCACCACTAAGACGATAACATTCGAGAAATTCTTTTCCTGCGTTGAACGCGATTGAGGCATGCAGTTGCCACTCCAAGGCCGCCGCCGCTTCGGCATCGAAAAATTACAAAATCCTGTCACTCCACCTGAAACACCGGCTTTCATGGCATCTAAATAAAACCGCTCTTCTCGCATTTAGTAAATAAACAAGCGCACATGGCAATCTGCACTTAAGCCGTACCTCGGTTAGTACGTAGTTTTTGTATTTCTCCCGCTACTATGCTTTTCTTTCTTTAGTTTCTATTTTTGCTTCAATAAATCTTAAAATAATTCTGAATTATGTCATCATTGTCTGATTTCGTCTAGTTGTAGGGGCTTTAAAGAAATTCTCATTATACAGCTCCCGTCAAATCCGTACGCGCCCCTCCCCCCCCTCCCCTTTTTTTTTTTTATTCCCTCTCGTATTATGTCCACAGAAGAGCGTGAACAAAAATATACATGAATTTAAGCACTATACATAATTTAGCCTTTCTGTCTTTTTTTCTTTTTTTTTTTTTCAAGTGAGGGTTGTCGGCGATCGGTCGTTGTGAAAAGACGCTCCATTGAGCAAAACAGTTCCAGTGGTTATGGGACACCGCGTTATAGCAACAGACGGTAGCAGCTCCCGCACAGAGGACTTCACGTTGAGTGGCAAGATAGTAATAGTGACGACAACCAGACATTTACCCCGAGCCAGCCGTAATTCATTGATGCATTCGGAATGGCTCTGCATGGGTGGCATCAGTTTGAGTTACACTATAAAATAAACAGTATATCTAACTCGAGCGTTCCAGCATTGTTTCATATATGCTCCGTATGTAAGCATCCTGTCTCCGACTTAAGCAGACATGTGCACAAAACAAGATATAGGTGCTTTGAGAAACAGAAAAAAAAAGTAAATAAACGGCGGATGCGGTTCCACCGTGTGCGCGCGTTCTGCGAAGCGTCATGTTGCAGCTGGCAACGCTCGAGCAACCCGTGCTCGTCGCGGCTCTCATTATGCAGAGTGCTGTAATAAGCGTTAATGAATGCTCGGTGTTTGTTACGTATGACCGTTTTTTTTTTTTTTTAGACCTACATGGCATTAAGTGGTTAAGCCTACAGCGCGCATATAGGTCACGCCGCAGGAGGGCATGTTGCCAACCAAAAATAACTTATAACGAATAATCTTGCAAATCCCACGCACTGTGGGAACTGGTGCACACGAATCTTAGGTGATCAGGTAAGACAAAAGGACGTGTCACGATTAGAGTTGCGCAGCGGATTCTCGCGACGATTCTGGCGCCACCATACCGCGCGCGTTCGGTATTTTGTTCAACCGACGAAAAGCCGACAAGAATGCCACCGGCAAAGATCGCCCGCGATCTTAGAAGCCAAGGCTTTTCGTGTCTGCATTTCCTACTCATCGCTAAGTGACGCAACCCAGGCGAATCAAACGCCTCTCAACTCCATAGGCACGCAAAGTAACCCTTCTGTCACTGGCGGATCCAAAGCTGGGGGCCCGGATCTCCCCCCACTGAATACTTGAAGAATGAATACTTTTCGAATAGCTTTCAGATAATGAACTGCCGTTATCACAATTAGTATAAAACGATGTTTACAACTCAATATTCTTAACGTTAGCAAGTTTCTGCCATTACATAGTACGTTATGAGGCGTTGTTTATTAAACGCTCAAATGGAACATTAGAAGCAATCAAGTATAGTTCCTTCGCAGGCACAGGGCTCTTCAGAGAGTGCGAATGATCGCTGTGCAGCCGGTAAAGTATGACTATTTAAGTGACGCTGCTCCACTGCATAAGTTCTCATGTTTTTGTTTATAATATGCCCACGGGAGTGAAAAATTGCCGTAATTTTGCTCCAATTTTATGTTTATTTGGCCGCAGTTGAGGTTTTGAAATGTTCGAGTAGTATTCGAAAACTGTTCGCATTTACGAATAGCGACTATTCGACTCGAAGACCGATCTAATAGGACACTACTCGATTCGTTATTCGAAAGTATCGAATATGCGCACACGCCTGGTTCTTGCTTCTCTTTTTCCGTTCGATCAGGGTATAACTGCCCACCCCTTGCTGTTCTGGCGCATGAGTGTGCCAAAGTGCGTGCACGAGTGCCCCTCTCGACATGGCCGCCATTGCCACCATTGCCGCCGCAATGTGATTCTTAAAGTAAGGAAATTGAAAAGAAAAGTGCAAAGCCGTAACTGTATCTCGCTGTGAGGACCCCTCGACAGCACTGCGCAGGGGAGCGGTGAGGGGAATAAAAGAGAAGAGGAAGGAGGCCTCTTTAGTCAAGCGGCAAGGCCGCCCGCCCGAAATCTTGCAGCCGTAACCGCGGTGCCGCTTACGCGACGTAGGTAAGCAAGCAGAGTGGTTTGAAAGATGGAACCGCGTGGCCGTGCATCAAGAGACAGCTGAAGTAGGTGGTCGGCAGGCTGGTACCCCAGGTTTGAGTCTTCGGCAATAGACCGACAGAAGGTGCAAGTCCGTCATGATCTTCGGCAGCGAGATTCCGGCAGCCTGCCGTTCTTCAGATCGGGATCTCGACGAGCACGCCACATATAAGCCTTGTGTTCCAACCTGTTCTAGAACTATACCGTCGGACTCATTTTTAACAGCGAAGCTGTTTAATCCGGTGGTTAGTCCGGGGAGTATGCGCAGGAAAACCTCGCCAAGCAATGACGTCACCAGTCGTTGCCTAGCAACGCGTTGAACAGCTGCGCCGAGCCTTGCCACAGCTGCGGAGGCGGAGCTAAGCCGTGACGTCATCGCGTCGCCACGGCAGCGACAGAATGCCCCGCGTTTCCGCGCCAAGCACATCGTCGTGACGATGGGGCGACCGAAGTGCGTTACTCCCGGAGAAGAGGAAGCGCGGCGCGAAAATCGTCGTGCCGCTACTCGAGAGCGGATGAGGTGACTTCGGGCCAACCCCGGAGCATCGCGCCGGTGAAGCGTCGGCGAAACGTCGGCGATTTGCATAAGATTCGGAGTTACGAGCTCGCGTTACCGAGCAAAAGCGTGTGTGCAGCCAGAAGTGTCGACAAAACGAACCGGGCCTGCGAGTCATGCAGAACTTTCATAGGCGAGTGCGGAAAGCCATGGGAGGTGCCGATGGATGGTTTTCCCGCGAGTTTCTAAGCAGTGAGTTGTCGAGTTTGTGAGAGGTTGTGGTTTGACGTAATTGTGACATCGGACGGCGACGAAAAGAATGACGACGGCTGATTAAATCATGAGTAAAAAGTGGGGATGAGGTATATATATATATATAGAGAGAGAGAGAGAGAGAGGTCAGATTGTTGGCCGTTTGCCACCACCCCCCTCGTGAAATAGTGGGTACGCCACTGATGCCGGGATTCGACGTCCGCCTAATGTTCCAATGACATCTAAAAAAAAGGCCTAGCTGGCGCATCCATAGGACATCTTTCGGTGTTTCACATGAGAGTTTTTCAGAACCATTTCAGTACATACTTAGGATGTCCCCAGCGTCCCCCGATAGGCGTATTCATTAGACATCCTATATGATGCCTTTGTGTCGTCTGGGAATGTTCTTTCATCCTGCAGCGGTAGCGTATATCGTTTCGCAAACGATCTGACCTCTCTCTTTCTCTCTCTCTCTCTCTTTATATATATATATATATATATATATATATATATATATATATATAGCACAAAGGGAACCAAGGGGCACGATTTTGATTAATCATACCATAAGAAGCCAACAAACAGTGACACCAAGGACACCATAGGGGAAATTACTTGTACTTCCTAATTGAATTAAATAAATGATAAATTAATGGAAATGCAAGTGGATGAAAAAACAACTGGCCGCAGGTGGGGAACGATCCGACGTCTTCGCATTACGCGTGCGATACTCTTACCATTGAGCTACCGCGGCGCCGTTTTGGCAAAGCAAATTGTCGACACATTGTCATTTTTGCTGAGTCCTGTTGATGATTATGACTTCTACCATTATTGTTTAGTGTTTTCTTGACTTAGTGCACATCCGAACCCACTCCATTGGTTTTTGAGTGTTAATATTTTTTTCGCTGAGACGGCTTATCACGCTGGCAAGAGGTCTTGCTACGAAGGTTACGCCTCCTTGTCGCCCTTCCCCCTGCGGTAACCTGGTCGTGGCCGGCACAGTACCATGTCACCGACTCCTGCCCCTTCTGTCCCGCTCATGTCTGCGAGGTGGAGATTGGGCACATCCTCTGGACTTGCCCCTCTCTACACGCCCTCCGGCAGAAGTACCTGCTTCGATGTGGACCACCCCCAGGTCGGCCGCCGGATGTAGGTAGTTGGATCTCGGGGCCCCACCACCGGACCCTGCTGGACTTTCTCCGGGAATCCGGCGTGTATCTATATTTGTAAATATAGTTTTATGCCAAAAGGCGCGCTATCGCAATAAATAAAAATTTACAAAATGCGCGCCTTGCGTAAAAGAATGACGTCCCGTGGAAAACAAAACATGAAGCAAAAGAAGCTGGCTCGTTCTTCTTCGGTGGCGTCGTGATCGAGCCTTCATGCGCGGTGATTCGCATATCGTAAACAATCAGCGTAGTGGTTGGCGCGTTGGAGCGGAAGCGTTAGTCTTCCAAAGCAAACGAAAGTGTCTCAGCCGAACACAAAGAAGCTTCTTAAGGAAATCAAAGTGTCCCAACAAAATTCCAAAGACGGACCCGTGCTTAGGGTAAGGCGAGGCAAAATGAGACACGGGGCAAAACGCGACATTTTCACTTTGCTGCCATCTGTACCTAAGTCAAAAAAGTTCTTTTTTTTGTGGTTCTTTATTTCATCAATAGGCGGGGGTAGTTGTCCATTCCTCTCGATAAAAAAAGTTAGCGATTGTTCGAAGAGTTCGTGCGGGAAAAAATGCACGGTTGTTGTCGATGAGTTCGTGACGCGCCAAAAAGGGGTGAAATTCTGCACACTGAAATTTGCGGAGCCGTGCATGAAGCCGCGCGTCAGTTCAGCAACGTAAGTATTTATATTTTTGCTTTGTTCCACTAGCTACATGCTGCCAAAAGTTTAGTTTTGTAAGTGTCGTGCGTTAAAGGGGAAATTTTTTGTTTAATTAGGCCATTTCAAAGAGGCAAAACGCGACAAAAAGGCGTAGAATCGGCATAAATAATTTCTTACTAAGCGAATAATTTATTTACGCACATTATATATTATATTTTCTTGCTTAGGGTGGTGCGGACGTACAAGAGAATATCATCTAGATTTCGAAAGTGCGGTGTGACCCGCCGCGATGGCTCAGTTAGCTAAGGCATTGCGCTGCTGAGCACGAGGTCGCGGGATCGAATCCCGGCCGCATTGCGATGGAGGCGAATTGCAAAAACGTCCGTGTGCTTGCGTTGTAGTGCACGTTGAAGAACCCCAGGTGGTCAAAATTAATCCGGCGCCCTCCACTACTGCGTGCCTCATAATCACAACTGGTTTTGGCACGTAAAGCCCCAGAAATAAGAAAGTGTGGTGTGTGGCCATTTCCCCGCGCTGTTCTAGATGACCCCGAGTTTTACGAGCCGCCGTCCACCAGCGTAGCAGGGGAGAATGTGTAAGACGCTAACGCTGACATAGCCTCGTCGAGTAATGCCCCGAGAAAATTATTCTGAGAGGCGTTACATTGCATGAGATTTCTTCTGTGCCCAAATTAGGAAAGACCAAGGCAAGGAACTATATGAAGCTAGCACAGTTCTAACTTCATTGCTTCACAGAGTCAAGTTGAGCATGATGAAAGCCGTGAAACGCATGCGCAGCTTTGCATCTAGAGGACAAGAAGAGGCGAAGAAGACTGCTGAGGACAGATCTATAGCTTACATTCGTTGAATGAGCATGTGAAGCGCAAACGTCCAAGAAAGTGCAATAGCACAAAGAACGACTGGTGGTGCTTGATCTGCAAGCGCCAGGCTCTGCTTAGTTTAAAGAGTGGGTTCTTGAAGACTGCGTGGGTGCTCACGGAGTTAATTTCAAGTGCTTCTCCAGCAAGAACTGAAGAAATATTTTTTTTGCGACGGTCTCGATTTGATCCATGCAGCGTCTCATGTTGCCCCGCAGATTGGGACAAAATGATACATTTCTGACATTTATTTCTTTTTTTCTTAAACTTTTGAGCAGCGGGAACATAGGTATGTTTATGTACAGCATATCTTGTACCCAAAAGAATGTTCCTGTTTTGTTGTTTTATGGTAACGAACTAAACTTTTTTAAATATTCGCTATTTGCAAATTTCTGTCGCATTTTGCCCCGTCTTGCCCTACTCACCTATAACGAATCTGCATCAGATCATCCCAAAATTTATTATCAGAAACAATACAGGCTTATATGTATTATTAGGCACAGCCGCCAAGCACATGAGTTGGGCAACATCCTTTTCCTGTAAGTTCGGAGAAATCAATGCCTGGCTTCGCTACAGGTGTTGCGCTAGCCGTATAAGAGGCGGGTTTATCGTGAACAGAAGCAGTGAATTTCGGTGAATAAAAAAAGGCTGTATCATCATCATCAACAGAAGCTGACCCCCCCCCCCCCCCCCCAGAAAAAAAAAAAAAATCTGGATCTGCCCCTGGTTGGCCTGCCTCCTTATTACTCGTACAGCTCCAGCCAATCAGCGGCTGTCGAAATGGACAGTCCACGAGATGGACACAATAGTGGTGTCCAAATTCATCGACCAGCGACAGTCCCCTATGAGCAACTGATGCGGATATCAAAGACCATGTTTTATCTGCTACAGGGACATGCGTATTTATCTTAATAAAATCGACGGAAAGAAATTTTTGCGCTTACTGCTGCTCTGTTTTCGTTCAAGTTTTGCTTCAAAATCGAATTTTATGGCCCGAATAGTTCAGTATAACACTTGGCTACAGTGTACTAAAATAGGGTTCTAGTACACTAGAAGTATTCCCCTATTCTAGTACACTGTAACTTGGCACTGTTACTCGAGCCGTTTGGGAAGAAATGACTCCGGATCTGCCTTCGTGTGGTCCGCTTGCAGATTACACCCCTGCCACACGAGCACGCAAAAACTCTTTTAAGCAAGCTGTCTTTTACCAAGTTGAAAGACTTTTGAATGAAGAGGTGTTGCGCAGCAGACAAACGGTGCCGACTATCTCCTTTTAGTGTTTTTACAGACACGCTACCGAAAGCGTGGGGCTAGCGTTCCAAACAAAATCGGCCGAAATATACTGACGTATCTCGATATATAAAGTGAAAACTTATTGTATTACACGTTTTTCAAATAAATTTGACAGCGCCAGATTAAGAAACATATAATGTAAAAATTTATTGTAGCACTTTAAAGAGCGTTTGCAGAACTAGCAAAGTGCACATGCTTGTCTGGCAACATTGGGCTTATTTTTCTAGCGTTACTGGGTTTACTACACCTTCTGCGATGGATGGATGGATGTAAAACTTTAATGAACGTCCTGAGGTACGCGACTCAGCGCGCAGCGGGCCGCTCCCACGTTGGGACAGTCAGGCCATGCCCGACCGCCGCATCGTGGGCCCTCTGGACAGCCCATAGTTGCGACCCGGCATCGGGGCTCTTGATAGCGGAGAGCCACTTGTCCTCATTTATTTGTCCGTGCCTCGTAACGAGGGGCAACGCCAGAGCATATGGTCTAAGCTAGCGAAGTCATTGCAGTGCCTGCAAGAACTGCAAAAACCTTCTGCGAGACATAAAATTATTTTTTATGATGAGCCTAGGCGACAGAAAATTGCGCATTTGCTTATTTTCTTTTATATATGATAATTGCTGACGTCTACTGGTTTCGAGGCTACTCCTTTTCGGCTGTAGAGAAGATCGGAGAACAACTCTTCCAGAAAAGACCGCTTCTGAAAAAGAGATCTCTCCCTGTCGTGTGTATGCGGATGCGACTGTTTTCACAACAAATCCGTCTGGGGGCGGGGCCTCGCCTCGATGACGTGGCCTCACCTCCGATAACGTATCACCATTTTCTTTTTTTGTCCTCTCTGTTTGGCGGCGCGGTTGGTGTGCGGCGCCTCAGTTCGGATCAGACTTTAGATCAGCTCATTCCACGTGAGCAAGAAGTTGGCGCGCGTATCATATTCGCGGCGTGTGTTGCTTTGTTTCGCTTGTGAAAGCGCGGAATGCAACGATGAGCGAGCCTCCTGAGCAACAGAAAATGATCGAAAAGTACCTCCAAGGGTTACATCATCATGAATACGGCTACTCCCATGCTACCTGGAGTCAGACGATGATCTTAAGCTTTTATTGCGATAGCAATTATATGGACACTTCAACCGGATTTCTGCTGTCGGCGTCGCCGTCACCGTTTGGTTCCGTATAAAGCCGTATGCGCGAGCGAAAGCGCGCGAGGGGCGCGCTCTATCACGGAGAGCGAACGCACGGCGGAAAGCAAACGCGACCGTCGCGCGAAAGGCCGTCGGGCTATGAGAGGGACGGAGGCGGGGCGACGCTGTGCTCCCACGCGAAAGCAAGAAAGCGGGAAGGCAGCGCGGGAGGGAGGGGGGCACAGCTTCTACTCTGCCAACAACTACGCTCGTACTTTGCCCGGCTGTGGCGGTCGCCCGCACCGTCTCTTATATCCACACGGCTCTGACCTTTGTATGCGCTGTGAATTCGCCGCTCAGTTTCCGTTGAAGCGATAGACGATAGCGATAGCGATAGACCGCAGGAACCTTCGGCCGCTGCGGCGGCTGCGCTTGCTGCCAGCGTTTTGACAGTCGTTGTCTGCGGTCATTCAGTGTGAGCTATTCATGTTTGCTTGTGCGCGCTGACACGACGCAGTTAGTAAGCGAATTTGTCCAAGTTTGTGCAGCCGATAAAACTACTATCCCTACTCCGAATAGATGTCTACTAATTTACTACAGCAATTGATGCTTCGCCTTTCAGGCGAAACTGCGACATTTTTTTAGAGGTCCTTGGCCGCCGTCAACGAAAGGTATGCTGTGCGGACTTCAAGAGACCTGAACAAGCCCGTCTAAATGTAAGGATGTATCGACTGCTTCTTAATGTTTTGCTCTGCGCGTAGATTTATCATTGAAAAACGCAGTACTAATTTTAACCAGGGACTCAACCCGGCAGAACGACTTGTTTTCAGTTACGATTAGTGCGCAACACTAGACAATTGATTTATCTTGATTCGCCTTATTGAAGATCGGTTTATCATTGTTCTGCTTACCGGTTTAGAGTTCCCCTGGCACCGATTTATTTCGGTTTGAGTGGAGTATTGTTCTGGTTACCGCGACATGACCCGATCCTCAGAAATTTTGATAAACGTAAAAATAACTGACCTGTTATTTTTCGGTTTCAGTCATGATTAGAGCCGCGCATGCAAGCTAATTGTGACTTTAAAAAATGAGAAAGTCTGCCCCCTGTGCTCTTTACATAAATGCTTCAGAGCTGCGCTTGGGCGTTTGTTTTGTAAGCATCTACGCATGTCTATTTTTTTTTGTTTTACATTGAATTCAATTCAATTCATTGAAATTTTTTTTGAACATTGAACAGTTCAATGTGTTTTAAACAAGTCTGACTGAAAGCAAGTCGTTCTGCTGGGTTGAGTCCCTGGTTAAAATTAGTACTGCGTTTTTCAATGATAAACCTACGCGCAGAGCGAAACATTAAGAAGCAGTCGATACATCCTTGCATCCTTGCTTTTCGATCATCTTTTGTCGCTTAGGAGGCTCGCTCATCGTTGCATTCCGCGCTTTCACAAGCGAAACAAAACGCACGCCGCGAATATGATACGCGCGCCAACTTCTTGCTCACGTGGAATGAGCTGATCTCAAGTCTGATCCGAACTGAGGCGCCGCACACCGACCGCGCCGCCAAACAGAGAGGGGAAAAAAAAAAAAAAAAGAAAGAAAATGGTGATACGTCATCGAGGCGAGGCCGCGTCATCGAGGCGAAGCCCCGCCCCTAGAGGGATTTGTTGTGAAAACAGTCGCACCCTGTGTATGCGGGTGAAACTATTTTTTGGGGAGAACTCTTTTTGCTCAAATGACTTTCGAGTGCCCGTATGACAGAGGTGTAAATTCAGTGTAATGTTTAAAACATCGTGACTATGTCAACTTTCCAAACCATGCCGTGTTTACGACTCTGGAATCGCGTTCGATCCATGCAGCCTTCAAAAGCACAGCCTTTGAGATCTGTTTTTGATACTCTGAGACGCGATAGCTTAAATATAGATTTTAACACCTTTACAACGGCTGTCTCTAGACGACAGAACAAATCTCGGAAGTTATGTTTTTGTTAATTGCATGCGTCAAAAACAATTGAGAAGTCAAAAACACGTCATAGCTACCATCTTAAATTTTATAAATGTGGATCTTGAAGGCTATGTTATGGCTGGTTGCAGGCGGCGGAAGCGATTTTGGGAGCCGAAATACGTCATAAAAATTATAAACGTTGATGAAAATGTCGGACGCCGCTATTATGGCTAGGGATCTTGCTGCAGCCGCGGCTACGACTGAGGCTAAAATCACATGTTCTTTTTTTTTTTGCCTTGTTTCGTTTGTTCATTGGTCCAAGATTATTGCTTGCTGCAATAATACGAGTTAGCTTGATTCATATTAGCTTGTCCCACTTTCTGCATTAAATGTGTCGCGCGTGACGTTATCATTCGCACATAAAAGGAGAGCTTGGACATTATTTGAAACGATTACCCGCGGCAGTGTTATGTCTGCCGCTTTAGCTTACACGACAGCGCGTCGTGTTCTTCCGAAGTGCTTCGCGGGCCGTTTTCCAGTTCCCGGGCTGTCACTGCGCTACTGTTCAGTTGTCAACACGCTCCGCGTCAAGAAGGAAATCGAAGAAAAGCGCAAAGCAGCTTTGCTCGGTGGAGGCGATAAGCGCATTGCTAAGCAGCATGAAAAGGTACGAAAAAGAATCCTTCGCCTTATGCATATGTCGCAATGAGCTGTACGAAACACAGCCTCATGCTTGCTTTTCTTCGTTATTCCACAGGGAAAGTTGTCGGCGAGGGAGCGCTTATCTATCTTGCTCGATCCCGGGACATTTGTTGAGTATGACATGTTCATGGAGCATACATGCAGTGATTTCGGTATGCAGAAGGAAAAGGTAACCATGCGCTCTGTGCTATGGAGTTGTGCGAGCGATGTCTGCGTTGTGCGTGCTTATAAGAAACTACTAATTGCACATCGTCGCTCATTTTGCAGTATTCCGGTGACAGCGTCGTGACCGGGCACGGCGAAATTCACGGCCGCCAAGTGTTCGTGTTCAGCCAGGCGAGTACATGATACATCCCGAAAACACACGTGCATAATTTTGCATTCTTGGGCTTTCTTTTAACAGGACTTCACAGTTTTTGGCGGAAGTCTTTCGAGTGTCCACGCCAAAAAGATATGCAAGGTAGGTGTCGTGTGATACACCTGGGGTGGTATTCTCGGACGATCACTTCGGCGTTATTATCAGTTTCGCGTGACATATAGTACATAGCGTGTTGGATTGTTCGAGCGGTCTTGCTCAACCAGTCATTCAGCGTACTGGAAGTAATATACTCCGAAAGTGATCGTCCGCGAATACGTCCGCTGCACGCACAGAGTTTTGTTCTTCACTAACCGGGGCATACGAACACAAATTACGAGAGGGGAGGAGCATGTGCCCGGTGTGTCACCTGTTGGCCGCAGTTGTGGGGGGTTCACGATCAGGCTTTTTATGCACAAACATGTTGTGTAAGTACCCTGTGTGATCATTAAAGGTCCCAAAAAGGGTGTACAAATTAGCTGTATAATATGTGCAGTAGTCATCCACGCTACAAAGAGAAGGCAGGTGAGCTGCCCGTGCACTTCTGTGCCATTATTTAAGGTGCCTCTTCCATTCACTTCACCTCTGCCACATAGACAGCACACTCCCATCAACTGTTTGCAAGACCGATTACTGTGTTTTCCAGCTCATTGTGTGTAAGCTTAGATTGGTCGCAGCTACATTTTGCCAATAAACAATTATGGTCCTACCAAATGGGGTTCAAGCCTCTGAACTCTTGATTTGGAGACTGGCGTACCAGCAATAGCAGCAGCTACCACTAGGTAACTAATTTTCAAGCTCGGGGTGGTTTGGGGCCCGAGTTTGAAAATTAGTTACATAGTGGCTGATGTGTACTAGTCCACTGGGAACATAGTCGCAAAAATTGTTTTGAGATGTTGCAGTAATAGCAAAGGTTCACAGGCCTTTGATGAATGAAAACGCAGCCACCCCTGTTTTTTTGCTCTCTTTCGCTACCCTCCCCACTCGCTCTCTCTCCCTTCTGCATATGCTCGCCAACTCCACGGAGTGCAGCAAAAGCTACAAGTTGCTCCTGCACGCTAGAAGAAAGACTCTTTTATTGGCCACCCGTAATCGCCCTCCACATGAAGCTGACTGAATAGAAGCTTCGTGAAAGGTTCAGTGCCGCGCAATGGGCGAGCCCCTCCTTCCATTCTCGGAAGACAGTCAGCTCTTGTTATATTGGCACTGTCATTCCGCAACGACTGACCAATCGACAGGTTTTACTTCTGCTGACGTTACCTGAAGCACCCTGTTGACATCGCGATGTGCAAAGGGCGCCCCGGATAGGCCAGGAGAGGAGCACAGCACCGTTGTTTTTAATTTGTGGCATTCCCGCAGCACGTAGCACTGCTGCCTTCGCCAGAGATGATGGTCACGGCATTCTCCATGCGATTCACGCATTTATTTGAAATGTGTAAAAAAATGTATGAGGGGGGGGTTGTTTCGGGGCTCTTGGAGGGTGATATGCATTCAATAGAAAAAATAATGTATTATGCTAAGGGTGGTTGCACACTCTTGTCCATAGGTTGACAAGATAAGTCACTCAATCACCGATATTTTTGTAGGTTATGCACTCCCTCATATTTTGTACTAGCACTCATAGGTGCTCCCATTCTTACTAATGCTCACTGATACTCACTTGTGTTCATAGTCTCTTCCATGCACACTTACCAACACCCACTCGCACTCATGCTTGCCTGAATTCTCACTCACCAGCATATGCTCACATACATACTCATGTATACGCACACTTGCTGATAGTCACTCACATTCATACAACCATTGAAACTCACCCACTGACTTTTGTTCCTACTCACATTAACCGGCACTCTTGTTCCTTCTCGCATCCAATTCCACCCTTCATCACAAATGAACGCTCCATTTCACACCTGTGAAATGGGTGTGGAGCGAATTCGAGTCAGTGCACTCATAGGCGAGTATGCCAACCTCTGTTCTTGACAGTGATGACAACAGCAGCCAGCTGCTTTTGCCTCTTCAGGTGTGTAACTTTCAGTTATGGTCATTCTGACTGAGTGCACTATTTATGCAAGTCATAAAAATCGCAACAAAGTGGGTGACAATAAGTTCCACATTGAGCCAGGATTTCAAATTTTTGGGAGCGTCAGTTGGAATTGATAACAAAAGAAAGAATAAGCTTGAATGGTGAACAGTGTAAAAAAAAAAAAAATTGGTGGCAGATGCTGAAACCGTGCATACATATCAAGCAAGATCAGACATTATAGAACACCGAAAGAAAAAGCTTCTTGCTTGCACTGTTGGTTTTGTCAACACTGATGGGCATTTTTCATCCCCTGCTAGGTTATGGACCAAGCTATGCTTGTGGGAGCTCCTGTGATTGGTCTCAACGACTCAGGGGGAGCAAGAATCCAGGAAGGCGTGGAATCTCTGGCTGGCTATGCCGACATCTTCCAGCGTAACGTTCTCTCCTCTGGTGTCGTGCCACAGATCTCTGTAATTATGGGGCCCTGTGCGGGTGGTGCTGTTTACTCTCCTGCCATGACAGACTTCATCTTCATGGTCAAGGTAGGCACTCACATAAGTAGAATTGGCGCCACTGTGTAGTCTGCTAAAGCAGTGCTGGCATATATATTAAAATTTGTAGAAAAAACCATATGCTTCTCGCATGTAGAAGGACGACACATAGCAAAAATGATTGTTGGAAAACATAACATACTTTAATTTGCAAAAAAACATAGATACATTAATTTGAAACCGAAGGAGAAATGCCACACGTGGCATCATAGCTATTATCGTGATGTAACTACACAGTAAAGTTTGTTCATGTCATGTAACAATAAGGCTAGGTATGATGCTGTTGCTCACCCAAAAAATTAACAAGAATGCCGCATGTGTTCTATTTCGCGGCACTTACATGGAGCAACCACAGCGATCCTAGAAATTATGCGAGCCAGTGTATTGTGATGGCATGATGCATCCACCTACCGAGAACTGAAACTGATTCATGGAACCAGTGTATTGCAGTAAATTATTTTGGGTGCTCTAATGCTCGCCAGTATTTTTTTTTTTTTTTTCAGTTTTGAGGCTTTGAACATGCATTCAAAGCAAAAAAGACCTCAGGAATGTCAGGTCAGCACTCAAGTTAAATGAGCAGTTAATGCAGGTACTGCAATCTTGGTTTCCTGACTGCATTTATACTGTCAGAGCTGCTGTGGTTGTTTGACTAGTGCTGTGAAAAACAAGGCAAGCAGCAGTTGTTTCATTTTATATCGATTAATGTTGCTACATTTGTCTGAAAGGGAAAACCGGCTCAGGGGTTGAATTGAAGGCATCGGTAAATATTGGCACTGGATTTGTTTGGAGAACTTGAGGGTATTCGAATGAAGTAGACAAAACAGATAGTGTAGCGTTCTTTATTCATGCTGAAAGTACAGCATCTTTGTAGTAAAGAATTGATATCTATTGATGGATAAACAGCAGAGTGAACCAGAATGTAATATCACACATGTTTGAATGGCTCTGTGAAAAATGTTTATAAGCCGGGGGTGCTATAAAATAGAAAGTGACCTAAGATGCAGGGATCTTTGTGGCACTGATTTAAAAAAAATTGTATCTGGTCCACTTATACTGATGGAGGTCATAGCATCAGCTGACAAATATATAAGTAGTGAGTGTTAGCAAGGAAACGATTATTTCATGAGGAAAAAAATGATGGAGCATTCATTACACATGGGCAAAAACTTTTGTATGAAGTAGGATTGATGGTTAACATTATGCAGACAAAGCTAATGAACAAGAATGTTATTAAATGTGCAATATCATAGTTCTTGTTTTCTTGATTTCTGAGTAGAGCATAGGTTTCAATAGCGATTTGCTTAGTATCTGCCATTTCTATGCTAGTTACAGGACGAGACCACTTCATAAAAATAAATGCAAGAGAATATTCATTGTTAGTACAGCAACTTGTTTTCAGTGGAGCAGCTTTGTTACATTTATGCCCATGCATCGCTGCCGCATTGCTGTCGAATGTGCATCGCTGCTGATTGCAGTGGGCACCGCTCCCCTGAGTTTTCAGCCGCCCCACCCCAATTGACGTGTGTCGCCCATCTGACGTCGGCTGGGCGAGCTATCCGATTGACTACCCAGGTCGCGTCATCAATAATTTTTTTCAACCTTATAGTGAAGAAAGTGTTGTTCGTAATAGTTGGAATGTTGGTTAATTTTCTTCTACAAAAAGTAACAGAAAGAGAATACACAACGGCATTTTATCACACTCCAGCAATTCCGGCACACAGCAAGTGTCGTCTGCTTGTGTTACAACTTTTTCCATGTTGACACGAGCTGCGCGGTCAGCATTGGTCTTTGGCTTTCTTTTTGCGAGCACCAGGGATTGCCCTTGTTACGTTGTGGGCTGCAAATCTAGTGATCAGCAACCTGTCAAGCTGGGACATTGTGTCCCTCTGCAAGGCAACATGCAAGCAGAGTGGCTGCAGCGCATTGGGCTGTTGGTATCCGATCAGCACCAGCGTCTATGCGTTTGCAGCCATCACTTCACGCCAAAGGATTACTACCACAATAAGTTTAGTGTGTCCAGTATTCGGGTAAACGCAAGTGCACATGGACTGGGCATTTTAGGGGATGAACGGAGGCACAAACGTGAGCGGCCTGCACGGTGCCGCCACCTGGTGGCACACAGCTCAACCAAACAAAGAACTAATATAGCAGTAACCAAGTGTATTCAACTTTGCAGCTGTTGTAAATTTTCGGCAGGAGGGTAATCGTGATCATGTTGTCTTTCTAAATGTTGAAAATGCTTCACACTTAGTTACAGTAATATTACCTCTATGTTTGGCTGGTTAAGCTCTGGACCACCAGGTGGCCTGACCGTGCAGGCTGATTAAGCCACTCAATTACGTCTACGCTAAAGCTCCTTCAAAACAGTGGTAGTAGGGTGGCGGGACTTTAGTTTACGCCTCTGCCCGTCCCCTCAAAACACTCGGCTCGCCTGTGGTTACCTCAATACTGGACATGCTCGACGCTGCGACAGAACACGCGCAACGCACGCTGCTTGGATAGTTCTCGCTGGGGGTTGACGGCCAGGCGGTTATCAGAGAGGTTGAAGAGGCTTCATGTGCTGGCTCCAAGACAACCGAAAGTAGACAACACGACGTCGCATCATGACGCAGATACAGTGAAGAGGCGCAGCTTAGCCCTGATCACTCAGTGAGTTAAGGAGAAAAAGCATGGCTAGGGAGGAGGGTAACTTGTAATCGTCCGTAGCTCTCTGAATATGAGACGCTTCACTTAAATTATGGCGTGAATGGTTTATTGTAGCTGTAACCTACTTGTCTACAAAATTTGTCCGAACTGTTTCGGGCACCCTTTAACTCTATAAAAAAAACACAGATGGGGACTTCTTTTTTCTATGGTGTACACGACGATGCGTCAGGTTTTGCTAGCGCATGCTCTGCCCAGACAAGTGTCACCTAGCACTGGAGGGCGCGTCTCTTCCTTCTTTCTGTGCACACCTCTTCTTTCTTACGAGCTTCTTTCTGCCGCCGTACCAGCTACGTGCTGGGAGAAATGCAAGCTCCGTGTTCGCGGGGATGTCATAAAGTCACACTTTCCAGACAGTGTCAAAACGGTTGTGGTGTCCACGGCAAGGAATGTGAAAAAGAAACATTGTGCTTTGAAGGTGACATATATCGTGATTTCACTGTACCTGCCATTCCTGCAATGAGGTTTGTGCTAGGCATTAAAACATGCAAGAGCTGCAGATTTCAAGGTCACCGGTTCGATTATGGTCGTGGTGGCCACATTGTGATGCGACAGAATGCAAACACACATGTGTAATTTGATTTAGGTGATCGTTTAAGAACCCAAGGTGGTCATAATTAATGACGTGCCTCATAATCATATTGTGGTTTTGGCACGTAAAACCCCAGAATTTAATTTAATTTTAAAACATGCAAATAAAAACTGACTTAGAATGCTTGTTTGAAAGCCTGTCCTAATTGTGTACTGAATCAAGATAACTGACCCTTTCAAGGTCACTGACGTACCAGTACGTTTTCATGCTTCTGTCCCGTCATGTCACTTACGTCAGATAGGAATATGAGGACCTTACCGAGAGAGCATTTGTCATTATCCATGTCATATTTTCCCTTCTGCATAACCAAAAATAAACTGTTGTGTTTGTTTTACAATATCAAAAAAAAAAATGACACTGTAGGTGCGTCACCTCTGAAAAAAACCTGGCACTGAAAAAGTTTAGTAGCTCGCATTACTTTGTGCTTACTTCTTGAGTATTTTGAAGTTCATCTGCATGTCATTCTGTGAAACTTTGTAAATTTTCTTCCCTCTTTTTTTTGCAGGACACTTCCTACCTCTTCATAACTGGCCCAGAAGTCGTAAAGGTATGTAGCAGCATGTCTACATTTTACTGCTATCATTTCAGTTCTCGCCATGCCAGGGAATGCTATGTCTTAAGCTTTTCAGTGAAGGAACAGTGGCAGAGGGCTTAAAATATAATCTGTTCCACACATTCCCAGTAGAAATTAACACACTTTTCAAAATGATGTTGTCGATTTTTAATCCTGTCAAATACAATTTGGAAAGTTCGCCAGCTAACCAAGCACCTCCAGCTGTGATGGCCTATTTAGTGATTGCGGATGTGGGACCTTTCAGACATTCATTTAAATTTTTAAGCTAAGGTAGTTGGAAGAAGCCAATGTGTCGAATGCTTGAGCACTGAAAAGTGAAATTTTGCTGGTTTCTGCTGCTGGGAAAAATTATTGTGTTGTGCGCTGGCTCCGAGGCACGCGATGGCGATGGAACTTTCTAGAGCCGTTGTTCTTCGTGTCACTGAGCACTGGCACAGCCAGTGCTCAGTGACACAAGTTGGTGAGAGGTTCATTGAAGAGCGGCACATATCCTGTGCATTCATGGCGCAGGTCGGTAAAGCGTTCGCATGAAAGGCGTTCACTGAAAACAGACAGCTGGTGAGCATTACTCAATTTTTCAAGTTAACATGAGTCAAATACACTATCTTTTAGTATAATGGCTTACTAGTGTAATTTTTTACCATTCACAGTGTAATTGTGGTTATCCAACATGTTAATATTACCAAACTTGCTAATAAATGTATGTGCACATCGTTATTCGATATTTGATTTTGTATTTGAAGCTACGTATTGTTTTTGAACAGTTTGATATTCTCACACCCCTACTGAATATATATTCACACACGCACCACGCATGGACTTTGCGGCGGCAGCACTAGATGGTGCACTATGTCCAGTGGGAAACGGGAGAGAGGAGCCCGGATGCATAGACGCCTTATGCACGATGCGTTTCAGCCATGACGGGACGGTGTGTTGCTACATTGCTTCAGTGCCAAACGCTTTAACGTCGACATTAATCATGAAATAACTTCTGCCATAATTTTATTTTGTCAGATATTTGTGTTAGGTATTTTTTTCATCATTCTAGAAGTTAACAAAACTTAAGACTTATCAGCACTCCTACTACTTATTGCTCTTATTAGGCTGCAAGATACAAAGAAGCATATGGTAGGAAAAATAGTTTCAGAGCCAAAGGAGCAGCTGAAAGAAAAATGGCATACTGATGCTATGCAGTGTTGCACGTTCTTCATAACTAGGCATATTGGAAGGACAACTTCACCGTCTTCTGTCCACTCACACGGCATATTTTAAACAATAACTGTTTATTATTGGTCAGTAACACTAAGCTCAAGGAGCTCCAAGCATGGCGGCAGAGAGAGCAGCAGGGGCAGGTTAACTTTATGTGAGCTGTTTGTTGACAGGTAGCAGAAATAGCCCTTTATTTCAAAAAGTTGTCGCAGTTTCACCTGAAAGGTGAAGCATCACTTGCGATAGCAAATTTGAAGAGAGCTATACGGAGTAATGATAGCAGCTTTATCAGCTGTATAAACTTGGACATGCAGCAGCACCGGCAACACGCAGAACTGTTGTCGACGCCGTCGGCGTTTTGCCCGCATTCCCTGAAAATGCGTGCGGCGTTGGTGACTGTTGCCGGAGCCTCTGATATAAATAGGCACTTAGTGCCGTAGCTAAACGTCGCCTCCCTTCCCTCCCCCCACGGCCTTTCGTGCGTCGGAAGAAGGCACGTTTGCTCTACATATATGGTGATTGTAGAGGAGGAAAGAGACGCCTACTTCTGCAGCCCTTAAGGGAGCACAGAGCAGAACGCGCGTTTGTTCTCCGCCGTGCGTTCACTCCCCGTGAAAGCGCGCGTCCCTCGCGCCCTTTCACTCGCACATACAGCGTTCGGCGTGCGGCGACGATTTCATCTCCATTGACGTCATACGGAACCTCACGGCGACGGCGACGCCGACGGCAGAAATCTGCTTTTGAGTGTCCATATAATTGCTATCGCAATAAAACTAGAACTGCACACATCAGGTAAGAGACATTAGAATTAGCTTATGTGTGGTTGGCTTGAAAGAACAGCCAAGTCCATCCAGATTTTCACTTGAGGCACAATAAATAAACGTGATGAGCCTGCCCCAAGAGAATTTTGAAACGAGTTCAATGCATCTGACAGCAGGATGAATTCGTAAAGAGCAGGTGCAGAACGAGCTCATCTAGCAGAGGACAGAAAGGTCTGGCATGCAGGATAACGTGCAAGAGCAGAAATAATGTCACTTTTATTGGAAGTTGGCCAGCATTGATGGAGCGAGCAGAGTGCACTTCATTAGCATGCACCAGAAATTACTTAAAGCTGTTTATTTATTGAAGTGCACTGAAGCTTCTTAACATGCCAATTGCTGATAACTGTGCCCACACATAGTGCGTTGAAAGGGGTGTTGTCAAAAAGGATTCATGAGTTTGAAGGAGATGCCCTTCATTTATTTGTGCGTGGTGGTAGACGTCTGGCCAAGATTGGCTGGTGAACCCTGATAGGGCACTGGTGCCAGTTGTGCTCCTGCTTGAACCTGGTGCTGGTACTCGAGCCTACGTCAAAGCTATCCCCGTCCTCTTCTTGGGCACCATGCAGGCAGTGGTTGTGCTGCTGCATGTACCTACTCTCTTTCAGTTTTCTGTCGAGGAAAAATTAGGAAGATAATGAAAACCACTATAAGCAATAAGAGAATATGAAAGAGGGCTAGAGATATTGTTAACACTAAACACAAGAAGATGTATTTGAAAGCTATGTACAGGGTCCTATATACAGCATCCAAATAATTAGTTATACAGGTAGCTGTAAACAGGAAGGCAGCCAGTGAAACTCCTAGATTCTGGTGGATGTCCCTGCATTTGGCATAAGAGTTGCTGTTGATGTAAAGTGGTGGTCCGCGGTGCAGGAGTGTGGACGATGAAGTCTCCTGGCTTTAGTTACTCGAGGTAGTTGCTTGTAGTTGCTGAAAGTGATAGGTGCGACAATGATGTCATTGCAGTTTTAGTCTGCATGCCTTGCGTCAGAGCTAGGCACGTGCATCAGGCGTTCACAAGCTCGGACAGAGAGTTGAACCTGGAGGACGTGGTGTTGTCTGATTCTTTGGGTAATGTGCAGGTGGCTGCACAGGATATGTGCTCAGCAGCTGAATTAAGTGGCTTTGTAGAATAAGGACAGTTCCTGTCATATGCTGTGGCCAAACAGTGAGGTAGACATGAATCTCTGGGTACTGATGAGGCATGTGCATGCAGGAGGGCCAGGAACGCAATGCACCTGTGGCAAAGAAGGAAAATGGGCGCGAGGATTGGGCTGGCCAGAAGGGCATCTGGATATCCGCGAGATGTTAAGTGTTTTTGCCTCCGGGGGGGGGGGGGGGGGGGGAGGAGCTGTTACGAGCCAGGGCCGACTAGGTCTTGACATTGTGTTTGGAATTAGAGGGCCATTGAAGGAAGGTGTGAAGTGCAGTTGTCTTTGTCGGGAGGGAGGCTGTGCAGAGCATGGAACAGCCAGGTGTCGTTCATGGAAAGAGGGCGCTTGACGTTTTCGATTAGCGAGGTGAGGAGCTACATCAGAATGTTTGAGAATGGCGTGCTTTACTGTGGCATATTGGTCATCAGTCGGAACTCCGAGGAAACGGTCACTCACGAATGGCTGTGACGACAGTCAGGAAGGACAGCAAAAACCAGCTTGCATTGTGCTGCTTGCCTTGTGATGCAGTGAGTCCAGAATGTGCTCTTGGATCTGCAGAAACCATAATTCTGGGCCGTAGACATAGAGTGAATGGAGCAGCTCACTGTCTGGGTTCATAGCTGGTGAGGTTGCATAGGTTCGACTTCATGGGTCACCACTTCGTTGATTCATGTGCAGCGGTAGATGTCTCACCAGTATCATATAGTGGACCCTGATGTGGAGGGCTAAACTTGGCGCTGGTGCTTGAGCCTAGCTTGAAGTTTTCGTCATCTTCTCGGGCACCACACAGGCAATGGTTGTGCGGCTACAGGCTTATGACATTTAGTACCTTACATGTTTCATATACTATTTCTTAAACACTAAAAAATGTTGCAAGGGCCTTCTAACTCGCCTTTTGTTAAAAGTGTTCGATTGCACTTAATGCAGTCAGTAAAGCCTAAACACGCTTTTTTGATCATTTAAAGCTGTCAGCTAGTCATTGACTGCTATCATATTTGGTTGCTCTTCTTTTTGAATTTATAGCAATCATGTGACCTCAGCTAGAGCTCCTTTCATTGTGTACTATATTTTTGTTATTACCTCCAGTGGAATGATATTTCGCTATGATTGCAATCTGTTTATCTCATTTGCAGGCTGTTACAAATGAAGATGTCACTCAGGAGGAGCTTGGTGGAGCCAAAACTCATACAGTCACGTCTGGTAACTATATGCCCTGCCTTTTAAGATTTAACCTGTAGTTTTACATGGCTGCACTGTCGGAGCACCTTGCACAATAATTTAAGATCTAGATAAGGAGCGAAGGCTCCATAGCAGATGCTATGTAAGTGGTCAGTCCAGGTCACCAGTCAGAAGATTTCATTGAAACCAAGACATGTGGTTTGCTATCGGTTTTGATATTTTTACCACATTTACCTTATATTATACAGACAACAAAAATGTGACCCAAACTTAGAGAAATGTTCGTTATGCCAAGAACAGGTTAAGTCCAAATTGTGGTAGACTCCCTTAATAAGAACATATAAAGCTAAAAATAACTGTTTCAACCCTAATATTGAACTCTTGTTAAACAGTAACAAATATCCCAATATAGCTAGTACAAACAGAGTTTCTAAAAAAATGAAATGGCATAAATGTAGGAGAGAAGCAACTCCACCATATACATAATAAAAAAAAAAAATTGTGCATATTTTTTAGCAGGAAAAGTTGACTGAAATTGGCATACACATTAAAATTGCGTACCAAAACAAGTTCCTGCGAGCTACACTCTGTCATCATAGGTGTCAAACGTTCCCAGCATTAAGGATGCATTTTTGCACATGAAGAGGCACCATACCTGCCATGCAGGTGTGGCACAATTTGGTGGGAAATACTGTATCGTCAGTGCCAATGCAGCTTTTGTTGCATGCTTGCTGCAAATGGCATGTTGATGAAAAACACCTCACTGATATTTGTTTCACATGCAAATGTTACGACTGGTTATTATTCAGGCAGCAGTTAGGAGTGGTAATCGATTACTTACCGCTTGATGCTCCACTTGTCAATGTAGCCTGGCTGTGGCAGAACCACATTTGATGCATGGTGGATGGTGCATGGTAGACTTTAAAAAACCGCATGCAGTTTAGAATATGCTCAGGATGCGAGTTCTGGTAGAATGCATTGTGTATTCTTCATGTTCTGTGTGTTTTTTGTTTTTTTTTGTTAGCTGCAGATGTGAAAAAGTGCTTCTCCACGTGAAAAACCTTGTCTGATCAATGCATATAGCATGCAAAAGACTGTTCAAGTACTGAAATAACAAATGTCCGTGTGCGTGTCTGCACGTATTTCCTGATGAAAGGCTGGATTTGCTACAACTTACGATAGCGTTAGCGATGCACTTGCCGGGCGTGCCAGTAACAGCAAGTGTTCAGTTCCTGCTGTGCTGCTCCAGGAATCGCTCAACTTGTGTTGCTTGTTGCAACATAGCAGATGTGCTGGCTGATGAACATTTCGTAGTTAAATAACGTGATAGCCTGTTTGGAACTGATGACAGCAAACATCATTGGAGCCATCAAGGACAGAAAGGAAGTTAAGGTTGACAAAGGCAGAAAGGATGAAGAGCCTGCAGACAAACCAAGAATTCTGACAACAAGGAAAGCAATAACACCATTTCAACTTTCTGTAGCTGTACCTTGTATCGTTGCCAGGTTTTGCTAGGGAGCATGCCATAACTTCGATGTCATAGGGTCAGCTGTGTCGCTCTTCTGTAGTGATGCCTTTTTCGGTGCTAATGCTTTTTCACACATTTCACATTTGTGAGTGGCCACGTTCATTGCTCTGAAAACTCACTAACACAAAAAATGTCAAAAGGCATTAGCATCGAAAAAGGCATCACTACAAAATAGCGACCCTGCAGTTGCACATTCTGTCAGATGAAATATGCATACGAAAATTAATGACTGTGTTCACTAAGTATCTCTTGAATTCATGCTAAATAAAGATTTTCTTTTACTGAATGCATTTGGCCTGCTCTACTGTAGATAATATGGCGTGTGATCTTTACAATGCAGTGACCTTATAACAAACGATTTTGAGGTGCCATGTGCTTCATTAGCGTAAATGTGTTCGTTTATCGATTGTTCTGAATGATGGTGTGATACAAAAATTCCAGCTGAAGTGGTGCATTTTGAATCTATGGCTGCAAGAGATGTACTACTTTCCAGTTCATCACTTCTACCGGCATTTCCTATGCTTTAATGGGCCCTAAAAATGAAAATAAGTTGAGCTTTACTAGGAAAATATTCTATACTACTACAATACTAAATAAACCATCCAGACTATGGAAGAGGCTTGGTAAGCCACAAAATAATGCAAAAATGAAAGATGGGTGGCAATGCCACATTGAAGTTCCTGTACCAGCTCACCATGACATCATAGATTTTTAGCTTTTGTCTGTAAATACTGACAGCGTTGTATTCTAAAGAAGCCAAAGAATGAACTTACAAATTTCAAGACCCTTTACTGCACCTGAACCACTCCAATACGAGAAAATACGTTGAAATCCATGACATCACACTGCCATATGCATGCTGGGACTTTGGTGCAAAATACTTTAAAAATTGAGTGTGGCCTGCATTTTCTCTTCTAGTAATTAACTCTTTACCAGAAAGTAAGAAAACAGGGTTTTGAAACAATACCTTATTGTCCCTAGGCTTGAAATACAGCTGTTGTTTTCTGCTTTCCATTCCATAAGGCACTGCTCATTCTCATTGTTTTGTTCACCCCCAGGTGTGGCTCACAAGGCATTTGAAAATGACGTGGAGGCCCTGATGGAGATGCGTCGTTTCTATGACTTCATCCCGATGAACAACAAGTCTGGGCCCCCTGTGCGGAAGTGTTTTGACCCCTGGTGAGTGCGATTTGTCAAGGGATGCACTTATGATTCTTTCTAGAAATTTACAGTCAAGCCATAATGATATGGGTTATAAAATACTATTGATATTACGAAGTAGTCATAATTTTTCTTGAAAACCCACACATCTAAAATTTTTTTCATAAATAAAAAATTTTCTTTAACCCATCTGCTGCTGCCCATCCGTACTGCGCATTTTTTCAACGAAAGCGCGCGCATGCCACACGCTCACTTTTCTCTGCGTCGTGAGCGCCTAAGCAAAATATTTCCTGGAAACATAAAAATACAGTATAGACCACTTATAATGTAACTGCTTATAGTGCAGGACCGGATATAGTGCGGTCTTTTCAGACTCCCGTTAATTTTCCCATAGCACTCTATGTATACACGTATCGCTTATAGTGCAGTTGCGGGAAACGAAATACTGGTTACAGTGCGGCTGCCTGGGAGTGCGGAAGTCAGCGGAGACGGCAAACGCTCCCCTCAAACGGGCGCCCCAAGGAGTGCTCGAGGAAGAGAGACGAAGTGGAGGAGAAGGGCACGTGGTGCGAACGAACAGTCAGTGAGGCTGAAACCAGAATCTTGAGTGCGAGTTGTGAAATATCACGGCGCGCATAGCGAACGAGGGCGACGAAACTGCCAACGCCGGCCAACGCTCGCTTCAAGATAACGGCAGTAAACGAAACTTCGGGGAGCGGGTGGCGCTGGAACGGCACGGCAAAGGGCGCACGCGGAGACCATGGAATGTGAGGGAGGAGGGCGGCAGGGAAGCGGATTTCGCCTTGGCCACTCCGCCGCTTCGGTGGCTCCCTTTGCCCTCCCTCGTAACTCCCTCACTTTTGACTGTCAGCGTGCGCATCCACCGCCGTGCAGGCGCCGCCGCTCCAGCCGACCCGGCGGCAGCTCCCCGAAGTTTCGTTTTCTGCCGTTATTGGAAAGCGGGCGTTTGCCGGCGTGGGCAGTTTCGTTGGCCGGCCTGGGACAGCGCCGCTGCTTCGCTTTGCGCTGTAGCCGCAGCGTGCAAGGTCAACACGTGACTAGAAAGTAGAGGAAGCATAAAGGAGAAAGAAGGGTTCACTGCCATTTTCTACGCGTGGCTACGGTAACGTGGCTGAGACGTCGGCACGTACACGCATGTTCCGGCGCAATGCAGAATCGGCGACCTTGCCATTTGAGAGAGGGTGAAATTTCCTCCGCGTTTTTTTCTTTCTTTTTTGTTTTGTTTTATTTGCGCGCGACATTGAGGGGTCTCTCCTAAGCTCTCCCGACTCTATGATGGTGCCGGAGCAATGCCGGTCGGAGGCGCCGCCGCGTGAATTATTTCGAATTAACGAGATTCGACTGTAAATTGAATGCAAGCGGCATTCCTCAACTGTCGCATACGCGTGGTGGCTCGTTGCGCATGTTTTGCATATGTGTGGGCCTTGAAAATTGTTCCTTTGGTTATAGTGCGGTACCGCTTATAGTGCGGATATTCGCGACTCCGGCAACTTACGTTATAAGCGATCTACACTGTACATTTCGGCAACATAACCTTTCATTCTGTGCAGTTTTTAGAAGTCACATGCGTTTCATAGGGTGAAACATTTTGAAGCTTTCAGGCACATGCAGAGCGGCACCACACTTCTCGCACTCCCAGCAGCTTTCACTTTTCTTTCTTTCCTTTTTTTTTTTTTTTACACACTTGGCATTGCCTTGAGGGGTTTTGTTTAACACGATTTCGAGGGATCTGGGCATGGGAAATGGGCCCATTCGGGTCACGTCAAGGCACATCGGAGATAGTCCAACAGTGTGCGCACCTCGCCTTCGGTTTCCCAATGTCTCTTCAATGATTCCTTCTGCAATGATTCAGTATAACATCCTTTCTTCCCAGTTTTCTTCGCTTGCAAAATGTAGGAATTGTAGATAGCAATATCAAGAACGTAAAAAGATATCTTCTTGTACCCTTTCACATATCGCTGCATAATGGGAGAGGATGCCAACTGCTGGTCTTGACGGTCAACGCCTCCCATTCTCTTGTCGTAGTCTTGTACAACTCGCGATTTCAGCACTGGCTCATTCCCTTTGGGTCGCCTTTTTCCAGTGTCTATGATGTCCGCTTCTCTGTGGCATGTTGAAAGCATGGTGACAGGTTTTCTGTCCTTCCACTGTATCGCCATGATTCCATGAGAAAATGAAGTTTTGCACTCGACCTTCTTCAACGTCAGCGCTTTGAATTCTTTCGGCATGTTCTTTATATTCATCCTCATTGTTCCGACAGTGTTTGAACCAGCACTATTGAGAGCCAAGAAGAGATTCGGTGACGAATACCAGTTGTCCATATAAATAGTGTGCCCGTCGTCAATTCAGTCTCCAAGAAGATCGATTACAACAGCTCTCACTACACAGCATTGAGCTGGTTGCACTTAACTTCATGTCTTGACCCGCGTAAATTGAAAACCTTAGGCAGTATCCGCTAGAAGACTCGCAAACTTTGTAAAATTTTATACCAGAACGAGCCCACTTGCTCGGGTTGAACTGGACATATGGCAGGCATCCACGGAACTTCATTAGGCTTTTCATCTACCCCGAGGCTCTCTTCTGGGGAGTAAGCATTCTCAAACGCTTTTAGCATATACAGTAATATCCCGTTAACCCGAAGTAGTAAAAACTGGAAACATTTTCGAGATAAGCGGAGTTTCGAGATAGCCGACTTCACAAAAATGTAAGCATCCCACGACAATGACATTGCGATGGCTCTTTTAACAGACTGTGAGTCTGTGAGACAGCCTTTGCTTACCGTGAAGCGTAAGAAATCCAAGCTGACCGACTTCTGGAAATAAAACTTCCAGTAAGCGCAAGCTTGCCAAGCTTCCCGACTTTGTCATAAATATGTAGTGAAATTGTGATAATTCAAGCCACTTCATTGTGACGGTGCATGGGCCGCACAATGAGTTTTTCGCGATCGGCCAGGCATGCGCGATGGGTTAGGCGTCGGCAGCAATGTACGAAAAATGCTGTAACAGCGGCGCGAAATGCATTCTCTCGTGAAGTTGACACTTTGACTGCTTTCGGTTGACTGCTTTTGCCCCCACGCCATCGCGAAGATTTCCCAGACGATGGTTTTGGTTTCATTCGCGACTTTGCCGTTTAGCGTATGTATATACATACCAATTTCGCGTCAACGAAGTTCCACCACGACAAAATTTTTCGCGTGTCCCGTGAATTTCATTGTAGTGGGACTCGACTGTAAGTGCAAACGCAGGTGCATGTTGACACCGTGTTCAAAACCGAGTCACGCTAAAAATCTCGCGAACGTGCTCGGTTTCCCAGCGTTTTCGACTGAGGATAGCCTCCACAGAGCGTCGTTCTGACCACTGGAAAAGCGTGAAAATGAACTGCACTGGATAAGCCATCGCTACAAAATCACGGCCCTTAAAAAAAGGGGGTAGGGGGTGGGTACATACCGGAATTTGGCACAGGTGCAACATGGTTTCAATAATTCAGATTGACGCAGTTGATTTGCGAGCCATTTAGTTACGTGACCACTGCCAGCGCAGCCACGCACTACAGCTGCCTTCGAGCACCGGTCATCGAGGCACTGCCATGCGTGGCTGGCATGTTTACAAGTGGCGGCGCGCTTGCTTCTGGCCGACGCTACCCTTTCTCGCACTCTTTGCATGCGTCAGTGGTCTTAGCAACGTTCCGTCTGCGTAATCAATGGGATCAGCCGGCTGAGAATTGTAGATGAGGGTGAAATAGAATCAAGCAAAAGGCATTGGACAGAATTGCAGGCCTTGGCCGGTATGTTGTAGCGATGCGTTATAGCGATCCCATTGATAACATGAATGGACCGTAGCTCTGGCTGCTGACCAAGCGCAAAAAGCACAAAAAGGCATTAGCATCGGGAAAGGCATCACCACAAAATACTGGCCCTGGTTTCACTTTTTGGCGATACCACAGCTGCACACACAAAAAAAGAACCGTTCCGGCACTGTCTTTTTTCTTCCAGTACTTTCACAGTCTAGGTTTCAAGATATCCAGAGTTCGCCGCAGTGGCGTTTTGAGATAAGGGGTGAAAAACCCATGGAGTTGACACAGTGCCAGGGAAAAATTTCGAGTTAACGAGGGTTTACTGTAATCTAAGACAGGGCACAGCGTGCGAAGCCCGTCTTGAGTGGCGGTCTCCTCTGCAGTGCAAAAATGTAGGTATTTTGACAGCTGCCAAAAGCGTTTTCTTGGCATTACTTATAAAAAATTTTTTGTGTTTATCGCACTCCTTTCAGACCAGTAAGAATGTATAGAGGATTTCTTCGCTTGACTCATCAGTATTCACAATGCAGTGTACACTTTGACTTCCGTGGCCATTGTGGCAAACCAAGCCGGGTCTGCTGCTTCTTTGATGTAAATGTATTTGTGTATTCAGACACTGATTTCCAAAATTCTTCTTTTATCAGTGCATTTATAGATTCAAGAGGTGTTCTAGGTCAGGGCCAAACTAATTCCTCTTTTCAAGCTCGATGATCCAGAGAAAGAAATCTTGCTCAGTTTTTTGGAAGCATCGTCTACATTCCAAGTCTATTCATGCGTCTTGAATCGCTTTGGTGTGGTAGGGCACGTAGCGTCATCCTCTGATGAATCCGAGTCGCCGCCACTGTCAGTCATTTTCTTCAGAAGAAGGCTCAGAGCAAGTGTTATCCCCAAAGGCTTCTCATCGCTGTCGCTATCAAAGAGGATATCCAGTATCTAGGGATGGGCGAATAGTGAATTTGAGGTTCGAAGTGAATAGTGATTTGGTCGAATAATTTCGAATCGAATAGTTCGAATGGTATATATCGCATATTACAGTAAAACTTAGGTAATTCGAATTTCACAGGACCGAAAAGAATGTCCGAATTAACCGAATGCCGAATAATCAGGGTATCCAGAAAACAGTAAGCAAATGCTTACTACATCAGCACGATTTTATTAGTGTAATGGATGAGCAGATCCTTTTGCTATTTTGCACAAAAGCAGTGCGGAAGCTGCAATTCTCGTCATCTCGTGACTGATTGGCTCTCGCAGCGGCGATTGAGGCCTCGCGACTTCCTTCGCAGCACGGCTGCGACGCGCGCCATCATTTCCGACACGCTTTACACTACCGCGCGCACATCCCGATTATTTTTTCGCCAGTAAGCTGACCGCCAACAGATTGCACGTCCATCGCGATGTAGCCGGTGCTCTTCATCCTCGACAGCTTTGCACCGAGTAAATCCGAAACAACTATTTGTTGCAGCCGCGGCCACTATCGATGCGATTATGAACGGCGACTTTACAAGGCAGGGGTACCGCCATGCTAGCGGCAAAAATGCGCATGTCATGCCGCGCGCGGCAATAGCGGCAGGAATCGGGGGTTTTACGGCGTGCTGCGCGAAATGGGTCTCCCATTTCTGCGGCACGTGCCGCGTGATGAACCAATCAAGAGCAACAAGGGTGACGTCACGGAGCCATGGCAACCGGACCTCCGCGCCGGGTCAATCGACGATCGTCGTCTCTCGCGGTTCTATGGTGGGATTTCTGGACGCTGTCCGATTGCACCCTTTTCTCTCACGGTGATTCCGCGTTTCGAGAGCATGCGAGATCATATCGCACTGCTGCGCGGCGAGACGTGATTGCCACGGTCGCTATCTATGCGATCATGGATGGCCACTATGCAGCTTTTTAGGCACGCGGCCGAAGTTAATATTGACTCAAAACGAAACTACTTTTTACCGCAACCTCTGCGGAAGAATCCGCGGCAGCCATCGACGCAACAATGGATGGCCACTATGAAATCTCGCGGCCAACGTGTTGTTATGCGCAGCGGTAAACGCAATAAAGGCACGAATAGGCACGAAGCGTTGCTGTCTCCCTGCTGTCTATCGCTTCAACGAAAACCGAGCGCTGAGAACACACAGAATGCATAAAGCTACGAGCCGCTGACGCACCTACACTGCCTAGACTCTGCCCCCAACGCAGATCGCTTTCAAGATACAGCCCGTGCAGCATGCAGTTGATGCCAGAGTACAACTCCCCACCCGGTGGCTTGAGCGCAACGGAAGAAGGCGCGCTTCCTCCCTGCTTTTCTTTCTTGCGCGTGCAAGATTCAGCCGCGGTCGTCGGCTCCCCTCGCATGCTTTCACTCGCACATACAGCATACGGCGCGCGGTGACAGCGTTATCGCCCTTGGACTTTATATGGAACATCTATGCACCAAAACCAGTTTTAGGGCCCCAACCCGTCATAGACACCATCTTTAAATAGCAAACACGGATCTCAAAGGCCATGCTTTTGCTAGCGGAAACTGAAAATATGCATAGGGTGTTGCCCCCGGCACTTTGGGCAGCCAATCCCATCGTCAAGCCACCAAGCCAAGCAACATGAAAAGTCAACATGGCCGCTCGGGTCGGTGTGGGGTGGCACTTCGCAATGCATGATGCTGGAACGGTGCCACAGTGCAACGCAACAGCGAGGTTACCAATGCATTGGGTCATATGGGAGCTATGCCGAGACCGGCCGAAAACGACGTAACAGCCAGGAAAACGCAGCAGCCAGGAATGTAACAGCGGGATTCTACTGTAGTATGGTATGGAAGGCCATTAATTTCTTCACTGCATCTGCAAGTAAACGGTGCAGCATGTTGAAATCTACACAGTTTTGACTGGCAAGACAGTGACCTTGTAAGAGTAACGCAGTAAGGCTGACAGAAGTTTAAGACACCTGGAATATGAATAGCTCGAACTTGCCCTCGGTTTCGCAGTGGATGAAAACACACTGATGGTGATGGTAGCGGCAGTGGTGCAGTGTACAGATGGACTCTTCTGAGCAGTAAAACTATGGCTGTTTTTCACGAGCCCACTGACAAGACATTCTCATGTGTACGTGCCCTGAATTCAATGTTTTCATTGTGCAGGGATCGGATTGTGCCAAGCCTGGACAGCGTGGTGCCCCTGGAGACGACAGCTGCTTACAATATGCTTGATGTTATCCTTGATGTGAGTTCACGATGGTCAGCATTTCTGGCTATATCTACTAAAGCAGATGCCACTGGAACATGTCACATACAGTAGCCAACCGATTTTTTTAGACACAGAGAGGGCTGCAAAAATGACTGAATGATTGGTTGTCCAAAAATACTAATTTCAGAGGAAAAATATATTTTGGTTGGCTTTTACAACTCCAGCAGTACAGAATATTTGTTTACAGAGCTTTGTTCGGGGCTTTGGATCAGTGAAGTCATATCAGCTTGAGATTTCATGATGGTTGAGGATGAAAAGACGTTTTGCATTTGCCCCATCATGCAGCTTGGTGTGCTTTGTGCACAGTCGCGACACTGCGAAGTGCAAATGTTGCAACCTTGACATGGAGATGTCGGTATTTAGGCTGCAAATTCATTTAAAAGCTTCCTACTTACACGCAAGGTTAAGCCATGGAAGTCTGGTAAATGAACTTGGCAGTCATGCACACAGTAGTTGCTGACTGATCCGCCCACAGACCCGAACACTACTTCTGCGACCATCAGTCTAGCCCATATGTGTAATCCCAGACCCGATCATGGATAAGCAACTTGTACAAATGTATTAGTGGCAAGCTTTCCACGATGGCTTGCTACCCACCACCATGCTTGCCAATGACGAATTTTCTTCACGGTCACACTGCCAAGACCATTAGGCCTGGGCTGTGTGATGTCGGTGTTGGCCATGTGATGTCGGTGATGGCAGTGCTGATTGTCGTCGGCTATCGGTTATCGAAGATAGATTTGATGCGGACTTGACGCAGATGTATTCAAAGCAACCATCCAGCACTTGCAGAACCAGAAAATTGCTGCACCATTGAAAGCGAGATTATTGACCCTTTTCACGGAGCAGTTTGCTCTAGAGGAACGAGATGGCGCTTTCGGCGGCACGCCATACGTTGCCTCAGCAAATGCGCACGAATATGAAACCATTACTGCTTCTGCCCTGCTAGTATGCGATCAGCTGTCGGAAATGCATCTGGGTATTCGCTTATGCACTGTGCCCAATTCATGTTGCAAAAGGTGTAACGATAAAGTGAAGACGTGTGCGGTAGTTAGCTGCAAAAATAGTGATTCGCATATTAAGAAATGGAATCAACCTGTGTCGCCGCTGCTACATAAGGACTGCCTGTGTTGCCGCCCTTCGCGATGCATATCTTTCCTCAAGAATAAAAAAAATTTCATTCGACTGCGCTGTATAGCTAACCCCCAAAGAAAGGACTTCAACTCCGGAATGTCAGCACTTAAGAGTGAGTACCGCTCGTTACGAAAAGTAGTAGTGCCATTTACTGGCATAGTTATGCCTGTAAGCGTAGTATGTGTGTAGTTATCTACACACATCCGCCCCTACTCGCACGCAAACTTACGCCTACCCTATCGCCAATGGATTAATAAGTGAATAGGCGCACACTTGAATCATTGTGCCGAGGCATGAGTGACGGCGCGGCTACAGCGACAAGACACGAATTTTGGAAGCTGAACATTTCGTGACGGTCCACAGAGTAAGCGAGGGACTAGCGATAATACGTCTTTGGTACAAGCTACCGCAAAATACAGAACATTTATATGCGAAGCTTTGTGCTAGCAAGAACAAATCTATCGCAGCAGAGCACACCTGCGGGTGATTAGGCTGAAAATAAACAATCAGATAGTGACCGCACCGAGGAACCGCAGCGCTTTACTGAGTCAGAAATATGACAAGCCGCTGGTTCAAAATTTTTGCCAAATAAAGAACGAAGAGCACACTGATCCCGATTTAATTAATAAGCGGAAAGTTTGGACAGCTTGGAATACATTTCTAGCCCCGCTTTTACTACAAGAACCGTATATGCGGCTCGCGCTGTTTGGACAAGGCGTAATGAGCTCTGAAAGCACTTGCATTTGCATGTCCTCTAAAGCTGTGGCCAAAGCTTCGTGTCGTGCACACAGTCACAGTCTACGATATGTGTCGAAATGGAGGTTTGCTGCGCCGCACCGGCGTCACACGCTTGCATTGTAAACACGGAGGCAGCTGAGGCAAGCAATGGACGTGTCACCACGTGATCAAACATGGCAGCGCCCACGGAAGAACCGCGAAAAGGGTCAACAGGGACAATCTGGATGGCACAACTTTGTTCACGATGCTCGTCGCTCTCACTGGATGTACACACACGTCACCCAATAAGAGGACATATAATAAAAAATTTGGCTGGCTAGGCGAATTCTTGAAATTCTGGGACACCCGGCGTAAATATTTGAGACTATTCAGGACCACAAGATCGATGGAGATGAGGTGAAAATTGCATGGTACAGTCGAACCTCGTTAGTATAATAAAGTCGCACGCAACACGAATGTGCCTTCGTTATATCTGATATGTGTTATAAGCAGGTAGTCATACATGCTGACATTAGTGAGAAATGTTTTAGATTTACTTTGTTGTATCGTATAATTTATTGTACTCATGTTGGTTGTTAGAGTTCGATAGGTCCGCTGTAGTAGATGTGTACTCCTGCCACGATGATTGGGACATGTCACGGAAATTCCAGCTTTAGATGTCGCACATGTGGATCGTCTGTAAAAAATTGAGCAGGATATTGTATGGGCATCCAAAATTTGGCCGACTTTGTACATTTACAGTAGAATCTCGTTGATACGACCGCATTACATACGATTTCATGGCGCTAACGTTCATGACCAAGAACACAAAAAGTGACCCAATGCAGTCACGCTTTTTTTTTTTTTTTTTTGGCAGATTACACGTTCCAGAAAAATACCATCTTTCTGCACCAATGTTCAGTACACTAAGCTGCGATCATATGATACGTTTTCCAGCCGCTAGATCCCATGTAAACAAGAAAACGAGCGAAGCACGTGCAATGGAGAACAGCAGCCGCTCGCCGTAGCAGGTTCCCCGCAAGACTCGCTTTCCTGTCTCACGTAAAAATGCCGGTGCGCATTCAGTTTCCTATTCTGGTACTAGCAAATCTCCTCACGGGTTGTTACATGCCGCATTCACAGGTATCGCCGCCAACTGTATCGCAATAAGCATCTTCACCTATATGTTTCACAACACATGGAGTGTAGTGCCGTTGGACGCGTATTTCACGCTTTTAATAAACAATAACCCAAGCGCGCTGCCATTTCCTACCACCAGCGGTGCGAAGTGAGCGCCCCGGGGCGTTTAACTCTGGTGGCATTAGGCATCACATTCTGGCATTGTTCACCAGCTCAATTTTGTTTCGGTTTCACTGTCTTAAAGCACCTTGCAATAGGAAACAGGAAAACGACAATGTGTTTCTCGGGTCACTCAGGCCCCTCCAGCTCAGTGCACATTGGCGTCTTGTGTCGCAGTGATTCACGCCATGTGAGCACGTCAGAACTGCCTGCCAAACTGTCCCATTCGAAGAAGCTGCTGTCAAACTTGAGCGCAAACGTAAGCTTGCCAAAGCTGCAAGAATGACAATGCGAGCCTCTGGCTGCTCATGTCCTACCAGCTCGGCGCGCATCGGCGTCTTGTGCGGCAACGATTGATGCATCACTTTGCATTTTGTAGATATCAACTACAGCTGAGTCTGCCAAATTCTTTTAGCGGCTTTAGATCGTGTGTTTTCCCAGTTAGTACATTTTTTGTTGTGTTTTTCTCCAAAATGTATGAATGAGGTTCTACTGTATTGTATGGCATATGTGGCAGTGCCATGTGCAAAGTGTGGATAATTTAGAAGGTCTGAAAAATAAATCAATGACCATCTTCTTCTTCCTGGTTGTGTTTCTTTGTTAAAGTTGGTTTTGTGGATTCAGTTTGCCCTGATGTTTTTTACTTGGAGTCATTTAAATCTCTGAAGCTGGTTTGTATGAAAGTACTCTGGCTTTCTTTTGTGCAGGTAGTAGATGACCGTGACTTCTTTGAAATTATGCCAACATATGCGAAGAATCTGATTGTTGGATTTGCTCGGATGAACGGCCAGACTGTTGGCATTGTGGGCAACAACCCTAAGTCAGCAGCAGGTGAGTTCAGCAACACAAGCTGTCATTTGTGCTAGGAAGCAACTAGCAGTCTTCTTTAAAAAAACACTCGTAAAAAGAAAAAATTCCCAAATCTCGGAAAGCAAGCAAACCAAGGCAGCTGACATTGGGGATCTGGTTAGAAATAACTGATCTGTGTGAGTGGTGTGTGTGTGCTTGGGAAGAGGAGGGTTGTTGTTGGGGCATATGTGGTTATTGTTGGGGTAGGGAGGCATACTCTTGACTGTTAAATGGAGTTGAACCCACTTATAACAATATTCAAGTGCCACGAAAATTTCATTGTGATAACCGGTTTGCATGAAAAAATTTCAAAATAAAGGGATGGCAGAGCTGTTGTGAGAAAACTATAATTGCGGCGAGGTCCACCTTCCTCCATCCAGCTGCTGATTGTGTTGACTTGTTGAACTGTTTAACTCTGCTTCCTGCGCTCTCCGATCACGTGTAGCATGTCACGGCTGTCAGCGTTCAAGAATGGCACTGTTATAACAACTGCAAAGTGGGGTCACAGGCGGCAAGTGACATCATCGGCATCACTTTGGTGGCCTCAAAAGGGGCCTTTTAAAAAATGTGAGAAGGTTCCCAGGGCAGCCTCCCAACTTCAGAAATCCAGAAGAAACACAGGGGCGAGATCACCACAAGCATCTAGTCACATACTTCTCACTGGCTTGCACGAGAAAACCCCATGTCCGTCAGCTTTGCTTGCTTTACGCAAAGCTTGCCAACATCCTTCTCTTGCAAATATCCCTCGCGAGAATGAAGCCCCAGAGAAACTGAATAATCTGCAGGGCCTCCTTCGAGGACAACGTTGAGGCAGCCTGTCCTACTACATCATCAGTGTCGCCGTCGCTATCCGATGCAAGCACATTCGCGATAATCACCTCATCGGTTAGAAACACTTCGTTTCCAAATCTATAGCAGTGCACTTTTATTTCACCGGCAACATCGTGCATTGCCGATGATCAGCGGGCGGATCAACCATCTTCCGTTTCAGTGGAGAGTTAAATGAGGCTGAGAAACCACGTGGCCCGGAATGACTTCGACGCAACCAACAAAGACGAGCACGAACCACTTAATCAGTTAGCAGAACTGTGCAGAATGAGGGACCAGCAAACAATCTGGCAGCAGTGCCCAGCGCTATCAGTGCAGTTGGTGCAGTCCATGTTTCGGAGGGTGGCGCGACGTAGAGCCGGTAGAGCTATGGGCTGATCGTGCTTGGAGGGGTGGATGGGTGACGGGAGAGAAGCGCGCAAGGCTGGTGATGCAGAGAAGGCTGGAAAATATTCGGCAGCATGCAGTGGACTCTAATTTCTTTTTTCCTTCTTTCTTTTCAAGCATTTCGTATTCCATACCCTTTCGGCACGGTCACCCAGTAGCTAGACTTCATGGTTATTGCTGATAATGCAGCCTGGGGCATTGTAGCACGATGTTATTTCACCGTGGATAACGTACAAAAGTTGACGGTGCAGCAGCTTCTCATTGTTATAACCGATATATTGTTAAAACCTGTATCATTATAAGTGGGTTCGACTGTATTATACTACTGCTGAAGCCATCTCTCTCTGTGCACTCGCAGTATTGAGCATGTGTCTTGCAGTCAAGTTGAGTAAGTTGGTAAGAATTCAAGAATTGTACTTGTCTGTATTTGTATGCCTGGCTTTCAGTACAATGGCAGTTAGGCAACTGACATTAATTTAGAAAGGTTGGCGAAACGTTGCTGGACGGACAGTGATTTGCAGATGGTTTGCTTGCCAGGTTAAATGCTTTCTGAAACTAATACTGCAAGAAGCACTGCTACTTTGGTGCACCTATATTGCGCTAGTTATTGCCGTCACTGCTTTAGATGTTGACTTCATTAAAAATGCCAGCCAACAGCATGCCGCTACGTATTATTGTAATACAGTCAAGATCCAATTTTTTGGACTTCCTAGTGATTGCGAAAAGGTCCGAAAAATCAGGCAGTCCGAAAAAAATGAATGCATGCGTTTTACTACCTTCAAGGGCTCAAATCACAACAGCCACATCTGAAATAGCTCTAAAGGCCTGCAAGTATGCTTATTAGGCATCTCAGTGCGCATACAGTGACAGAGATGGTGGGTTTGCATGTTTATAATTACAAATGACCTGTGACAGTGTCCCCTTTCCGCTCTTCATATGCTTCACCACAATACTTTGCATTTGCTTGGCCACATAACACCACTGTATTGCGGTGCAGCTGACCTATGGAATTGTTATGCAACTTTTTTTAGGCCCTTACCAAGCTTTTCATGCTTTGAAGCCATCAGTGAGGACGACGAAGGCAGAGTCGGCGCCATTGCTGACAACTACGAATCCTTTCAATAAAAAACGTGGCTCTGAACAGCAGAAAGCTTGGTTGTCAACATCGAAGCAGCTAGGCCTAACGCTGCAGAGTGCATGACAGCATGAAATTACCAAATAATCACGCACCAAACATCATGTGGCAAAACAAATAGCTTCAGTGAGTCTGGTGGCTATGGCTGACTACGGCTGCTAGCAGATTGGCTTGCGAGAGCGCTGGTTTGAAGTTGCGAAATAATCAAAATGACGGCAGTGGTGGCTTCGATTAATGCCGTTATAATGCTCTTTTGGACCTGTGGTCATGGCAAAAAGTACGAGAAATCAGACGCCAAAAGGTTTCAGCGTTCAAAATTTCAGACCTCCTTCTACATAGGCTCTATGAGGTATGTGGCACTGCTGCGAAGGCGTCCGAATCATCAGGTATGTCTGAAAACTCAGACGTCAAAAAAGTATTTCATTGACTGTATGTACAGTGTAGACCGCTTATAACGTAAGTCGCCGGAGTCGCGAATACCTGCACTATAAGCTGTACCGCACTATAACCAAAACAACGATTTTTAAACCCTGCACGTATGCAAAACATGTAGACCAAGCATGTAGACAGGCTTTGTACCATCGCGCACATCGCGATTACGTTTTCGCCCGTGAGCTGGCGAAAACGTAATCGCGATGTAGCTGGTGCTCTTCAAGCTCGATAGCTTTGCACCGAGTCAAAGCGAAACAACGGTTTGCCGCAACCGCTGCAGAAAAAACCGTGACAGCTATCGACGTGATTATGAACGGCGACTTTGCGGTGCTGAAGGCACACGCCCAACGCACGCACCGAGTCTGGACGAATTAACTACCATTCGCTGCAACAACTGCAGTCGAAACCGCGGTCGCTATCTATGCGATCATCGATGGCGATGACGCAGTTTTTTAGGCACGCAGCCGACGCGCGTACCAAGTAAAAACGAAACTATATACTGTTCGCTGCAACCGCTGCGGAGAAAACTGCGGCCTCTATCGACGTGATCGTGGTTGACTACGCAGTTGCGAAAGCCCGCGGCCAATGCGGTGTTATGCACGGCGGTAAAGGCGAGAATACATGCTTTAAAGACTCAAATAGGCTTGAAGCGTTCCGGCGTCCGGCGTTGCTGTCATTCACGTACGATTTCAACTGATGGCTGTAGCAATGCGAACTCCGCCACTTCGTTTCGGTCGAACGCTGGCGCCGTTCTTGCTCTTCTGCGTCGCACATTTGCGGCGCTCCTCGCTCACCGAGCTCCGAAACTAGTCCGAATTAACTGATGTGCGGCCAAATAAGTCCGAACTAACGAGAGTTTGATTGCATTGAATAATGCATACGCCGACCGGGACTAGAGGACAAGTCCGAATTAACTTATTTTCCGAATTAACGAGGGTCGACTTAACAAGGTTTTACTGTAGCTCCAAACTAAATTTGCGGAACACTGCTTAAATTGACAGCGTCGCTGGCGCGATATATCTGCACTTCACGACACGCATCGTGACGGGTGCACAGAAACTGAAGCCGCGTTCAGTGCAATACACACCGCTGATAAACAGCCGAGCAAAAGGTTTCTCCATCGCCTAGAAAACCTACGTGCGAATTTTTTTCCGTTCGTTTGCTCTGCAGCTCGTGCTCGTCCTCCGCATCGCCCTCGTTGATCTCTCCCATCGGTGGGCTCACCTCGTTGAGAAGCGTGCTTGCTACCGCCCTTGTCGGCGAGATTTTCCCGCGGAAGCCGCATTATAACCGGTATTTTGTCTCACGCGGATGCACTGTAAGCGGTATGCGTATACATGGAGTGCTATGGCAAAATTACCGGGAGTCTGAAAAGACCGTACTATATCCGGTCCTGCACTATAAGCGGTTACATTATAAGTGGTCTATACTGTACTATCAACCAAGAAAGTTTACGGACCAAGGGATCTGACAAAGAGCTGAATATCTCCGCGGTCTCAAAACGCAACCTGGTATTCCCATTTCCAGCCTCTACTGGTACATGCGAACAACATTGTGATGTACGGTTTTACTGGCTACTTTTAAAGGCTGCTCGGATATTTAATGTTTTTTGAGATACCATGGTCCGTAAACTTTTTGGGTAGAGTGTATGTGTGTGAGCAAGAGAAAGGGGGTAAAAAAAACCAGCTCTGCTTTTTCCTTTCTATCGATATTGTGTCACTAATCATTTCATGCCGTTATACTATCTTGCAGGTTGCCTTGACATCAACTCATCTGTAAAGGGTGCAAGGTTTGTCCGCTTTTGTGATGCATTCAACATTCCCATCATCACGTTTGTGGATGTTCCTGGGTTCCTGCCAGGTAATTGAGTTTATTTGGATACTTCAGGTAAATCTCGACATAACAAACTCCCAATACAGCAGACTTCCATTAGTTAGGCTCCAGTTAATTTGATTTTTCAGTTACATTGATTCTTGCTGAAGGTCCCGGCTGGCACTCTGTGCATTTCTGTGAGCCCAAAGTTTCATTATTTTGATCCTAAAATTTACCTTCACTGGAATCGAACTTCACCAGTCAGCATGCATGCACCTGACCTCTATGGTGACCCCGATAGCGACCCTTTTAGTGACAGTGTCTGCCTGAGCAGAGCTGAGGGGGCAGTGAATGCATTAAACGTCGTCGCTCGTCGAAAATGCCCATTTTCGGCCTACCCTAGGACGATTTTCAAGCAATAACCGTTGCTCACAATGTCTGATTAGGTTGTTTACCCGATTCTAACATGTGCCTCTCTTTCTTCTTTTAAAGAAAATTGGACCGAAAGTTACCTGCGTAGTGTAATCGGACTAGTAACCAAAACCGCCTTCACAATGTTCGTATGCTTTACCGCATAACAAAGACGTATTGCGGCGAAGCTAGCTTTAAGAAACGGTTTGGTGAAGTTGGTTTTAGGAGACCGGCTGCCATTGTGTAACAATATTTCCTGCCAAAAAAAATCTGTTGTGTGATGGATTTCTACTTTGTTTGGGAGCTTAAATGACGTTTCTACTTTAGTGTTCTACTTTATACACATAAAAAAAAGTTGGAGGATCCCTAAGCATATTCTTATGAGATGAGAACGCGAAAGCATTTCTTTTGGCTAGGTTGTTGTTACGGAAGGGTGCTGGAATGTGGTGTTGCCTCATTCTTTGTGTTCTCATCTCATAAGAACGTGCTTAGGGATCCTACAATTTTTTTTTTTCTTACTTCTTTGTAGTTGGTGAATTGGGTTTAGAGCGTACACGTTTCAATTCACGCTCATCCCCCGAGTCTACCTCGTCAAGGGAGCGCTTCGTCAACGAGTCTTCTGCCAGTGTCGACACTAAGCCTAAAACCTAGGCATCAGACTAACTGCCGCTACTTGTTGCAGAATCACTATCCACGCTGCTGCGACAGTACCTCCTCAGAAACTCATCTGTGGAGGTACTGAGACTGCAAGCGAGGGCGCGCTCCTTTTATTGATGCTACGTCGGTGACATGTTGACCGCGCCGACTATTCCAATCCACTTTCCTTCTCCCCTTTAAGTCTGGGCTTTCTCTTCTGCTGCGCGATTCCCCTCTCCTACGCCGCGGGTGCAGGCGGTGGAGTGGAGCACGCGATGAGTGTTGCTGCGGAAGGCATTGGCGCCGGTGTCAATTCCGGTGGGAGAGGTCACGTGCTTTCCAGGCACGGCTTTTGCGGACGCCAGCTGGGTGCGCGCTTTTGCCAACCTAGCCAAGAAACGCTTTCGTGTTAAAATGTGGGCGCGCATTTGATTTGGTGGCCTGTTTGAATCTGGTAACTACTGCCAAATGTATCACTGGTGTGTTCTGGCATTCTTCCTGCATCTTGTTTAATTCGACCCGCCGGCTGGCATGCGTCTCCTTTTCTAGCATGGCCACGGCTGGCTACACGCAGCTGTCAGTCAGTGTGACCTGTTTTAGAGGTAATCTGCCACATGTGCAAAGACTGAGCTAGCTAAGATGGCATGGCTTCGTGTGCAGTCTTCTCGCACCTTTAGTGCTAGAGGTTGCGTGATCTCAAGTTTAGAAGGCGCATTAAAGCTAGAGGCAGAGGAGGCATTCGCTCCCCGCTGCTGGCACTTTTCATGATAGCGTCGTCCGAGTGCTGCGGGGACAGAGTGGACGCGAAAGCATGGCTGGCTTCGCTTCGTACCACTAACATAAGGATATTGTCGATCTAGCATGAAACCGCATCTTTTGTTGCCGGCTCTCTAGTACAGTCGTCGACCGATTTTCCGAACTTCGCAGGGACGAAAAAACAGTCCGAAAAGCGCGTTCACTCTAAAAAAGAAAATTTATTAGGCTTAGAGTGGCATAAAAAAATCTTTAATAATGCCCTGCCTCATACTATGCTTGGAGGTGATCAGATTTGCTGGGATTTGCACTAGACTGATGTTGTCTCCGCATACAGTTGACAAAAGCATCACCGTTGGCGATCTTTGCTAGCTGAGATCAAAGAAACAAGCCCTGTTATTTCGCACGTGGCCTCCGCGATCGGCTTCGGCAGTGCGTCATTTACTCCGGCCTTCCCATTCGGCAGGACCTTGAATAAAGTTGACTTCATTCATTCATTCTCATTCGGTGCGTAGCCCAGCGGAGAAGTGTAATCTTGCTAACTCTGTAACGGCTCAGTAACAGCGCGCTGCCGGAGCTGATCGCGGAGGCTACGCTTCGCACCACTTCGCTCTTGCGAAGGCACAGGAGGTGGCACCGATCACACAAATATGAAGCCGCACACGTCTCCGAGGTGCGCACACCACGTGCAAAGTAGCAACCGAACTTTAAAAAAATAATAATAAAAAACGCATTTCGTAAAGTGGTTATGACGATAGTGCTGACCAAATAGAAGAAAAAAAGTGCCGTCCCCTAGAGCATTTTCTCAGCTAAGGAAGAGCAGGCATGGCCTCCGAGACGGGAGGATGGTGCGCGCTCTTGTGCATCTCCTAATCTTGGAGGCTATACAGCGAGCCACTGGAAGCCAAGCCTGGGCAAGGCAGCGGAAAATCTAACATGGTGGCCTCCAAGAATGGGTAGTGTGGCTTGGAACGAGCGATTTAGTCTGGAAAATCGAACTTAGGAGCCTAAGTTCATCCAAAAAATGAATCGCGAAAATGCGTTACCTCTATCGGAACCCTGACGGTGCATTTATGAAGTCCGGAATGTCCAACAAGTCCGAATTTTCAGTCCGAAAAATCGGTCGGCAACTGTACTACGACATGATTTTTTTTTTCGGAATAATATTTGTTTTTTCCGATTCTCTGATAATTTGGAAAATCTTCCGGCTGCTACCATGTAAGAAAAATCAATCAGACTATACTTATTTGCATAAGAGATCAAATTTCGATGTAACAAAATTTCGATACATTGTAGCAGATTGACGACTTTACCGACCTTGCTATAGCGACTTTTATCTGTATATTCTCCTTCTTTCTCAGGCTTAGTCAGGTTCGGTTGCAGGGTCAGCTCTTCTGGATCTCTGTCTCCGTTTCTCTCGATCAGGGGCTTGGTTTGTGTGGAACCTTGTGGCAGCTAGATCATTGTGCAGCGTGTCTTATCAGCACTGTTTCAGCCAACCCCTTGGACGCTTTTCCAGGCACTTCAAGGCTGTAGCCGATGTGCGCAAGCAAAGTGGCATCTGACTTGAGTATGTGGCCATATGGTCGGAGGCAGGCTTCGCGCCTGCCCACTTGTATTTTCTTGCTCATTTCTGTTCCCCATCTCCAAAAAATCCTTGGAAAAATGCTGCATAGTCGATTCATTTCAAGCATCCATGAGAGCTTCTGCCAGAGAGTCAGTTTGGATCTCTCATGTGGGATTGTGTTGTATACTTGAATGTAAAACATGCCACTTCTGTTTCTACAATCTTTCGCTGTAACGGCAGGTATTTAGTGGGAAAAAGGAGATCTCTGTAGTGCATAGTCGAACCAGTTTCATTTTCTTTGCTTACGCATAATAGCACCTAGAAGTTGCTGTTAGTGGCAGTCATGGCAAGAGGGCCTGCAAACACTGGATCTTCTTTTCTTGCACTGTATTATAGTTGCATTCTATGAAGTCTGGGGCAGCTCCTTGAGTGAAAACATCCTTTGCCTGCTCTCCGTCTCTGCACATTTCCAAAAAAATTCTTTATGACTTGCACTGGCTCATCGGATAGGCACCCTTGTGACTCTGCTAGCAGGAAACAGAACATGTTGCAGTCACACACATACAGATAACTAGGAAGGGTTGCACTAAAACAGCAGGGTAGGTGAAAAAAAAAAAATCACCAGCCTTCTCCTGTCGAGAAAATGGGGGTAGAAAATAGGGGTAAGCGAACCTCATGGTAAGACGATGCTGTCGCAGGCGTTCCGCTTCGTTCGCCCTAAACTCAGGGTCAGCGGCTCTTCGCTGATGTTTCACCTGGGCTTTGGAAGCCCTCACGCTAGAATCGGCACGTCGACGACAAGCCCTTTCCCGAGTGAGTTCACGACGCCGTTGCTCAAGCACAGCCTGCTTTTCAGCCGAACACACCATGCGCGGCCTTCCCATCCGGTCGCCGAAACTGATTTGAGGCGAGGGAAGCCCGGCGGAGCTCGTGCCAACCTTTCCTTCCCTTTCCCTCCCTGTGACGCACCAAACCACCCTGATTGGTCGCGCGCGTCACGTGATTCGGCGCCAGCGCAGCGTTCCCCGCACCTGCTCTACTCTGTGAGCAGCCGGGTTTTAGCATGACACCACCACCATTGCCAACAGCTGTGAAGCAATACAAGCTTTGCTTGAAAAATGCCCACTGCACAAATGCACACACAGAAAATGTGGAGCCATAGCATGGGATGAAGGCAACAAATATGCACATAAGCAGCAGTGCATCATGGCGGTAAGGGTCACAAGTGAAAAACTACACTGGTAGTTTGCATGTGCTCAGTGACGTTCTAGCGGTTGCTGTGTAAATGAACATTGCAGAGCCAGCACCTAAAGGCAAATACATGGCAGGATAAAAAAATGAGCAAGAGTAATTGGCCTGTATACAAATTTTCCTTTCAATTACATTTACTGCTGCTTTTTTAGGTTATAAATGGTCTAGCTACATTTTAACACCAATGCCCACCTTCTGGTGGTTTTTATGGGTCACTACAGTAAAACCTTGTTAATTCGGATATCACAGGACCAAAAAAAAAAATGTCCGACTTAACCGAATGTCGAATTATCGAGGGTATCAAGCAAACAATAAACAGATGCTTGCTACATCAACATGCTTTTATTTACTGAATGAATCAGCAAATCATGTTTCTATTTTGCACAAAAGCAGTGCGGAAGCTGCAATTCTCGTCATCTCGTCACTGACTAGCGCTCGATATCACAGGACCAAAAAAAAATGTCCGACTTAACCGAATGTTGAATTATCGAGGGTATCAAGCAAACAATAAACAGATGCTTGCTACATCAACATGCTTTTATTTACTGAATGAATCAGCAAATCATGTTTCTATTTTGCACAAAAGCAGTGCGGAAGCTGCAATTCTCGTCATCTCGTCACTGACTAGCGCTCGCAGCGGCAAACACCTCTCGACTTCCTTCGCCCATCTTCACCTGAGACACACTTTTCACTACCACACGCACATGTCGATTTTTTTTTTTTTAGCCTGTGAGCTGGTTGCCAACAGATCGTCTGTCAAACTTTATGTAGCTGGCGCTCTTTATCCTCGACAGTTTTTCACCAAGTTAGATCAAAACTACTGTTAGCCGCAAGCACTGTAGACGAAACCGTGGCCACTATTGACGCGATCATGGTTGGCGACTACACAGTTATGAAGGCATGCGGCCAATGCGGTGTTATGCGTGGCAGTAAATGCAAGAATAAAAGCTTTAAAGGCACAAATATGGATCGAAGCATTCCGGCATTGCTGTCATCCACGCACGATTTCCGCTGGTGACTATGGTTTCAGTTAGACGCTGATGCCGTTCTTGCTCTCATGCGTTGCACATTTGCGGCGCACCGCGCTTGCCAAGCTCTGAGAGTTCTCCAAAATAACCGATGTTTAGCCAAACATTTCCGAATTAATGAGAGTTTGATTGCACTAAATAAGCGGGGACCAAAGAACAAGTCCGAATTATTCGATTTTCCAAATTAAAGAAGGTCCAATTAATGAGATTTCACTGCATGTTCAAAATGTTATTTTGTATACTGACGACCTTTAAATCCATTATTTCAACAGAGAATGTACTTCACTATGTTCATTTGCCATAAAACACAGGAAACTGCATTCACCAAAAGCCCATTAACAGCTTTCTATTTTATAATACTATTTCTATTTCATTGTTCTATCTATTTCTATCATTGTTCTAATCTATTTTCATTGTTCTAAAATGCAATACTATCAAGGCCGAAATTTATGACGTGACTTGTTTTGGCTGTGTTCTTATCCAAACCTGGACATACAAACAGCTTTGCTCTCGTCTTTCCTGTCTGTAAAGGTACCGCTCAAGAATATGGAGGGATCATCAGGCATGGGGCCAAACTTCTGTATGCCTATGCTGAAGCGACTGTACCGAAAATAACCATAATCACCAGGAAGGTGAGTATACCCCTTCACATCAGTTTTAAATATAGGAAGGGGTCTTAACATTTTCCTGTCTATGGAGAAAGCAGTAGTTTCTGTATACTCTTATAAATACTTATTTGCCTTTCACAGAGTATGCTTAATACATTTTTAAAATGCACAGTATGGAATTGTAGTAGAGGAATAAATTCTCTTTCAAATGTTACTAGTCCCAGAGATGTTTCTACGTGTTGTTATGAAAAGAATATGAAAAAGTCTGCACGAAAAACAGAAAAGAAGTGTAATATCATCAGTGTTGCTTCAGATAAAGAGAGCATGAAAATATTTCAGAATATACGTTTTAAATGCAAAGGATCTGTGCAATGTTCCAGCACATCTAAACTTTCAATGGAAAGAATTTCTTGATGTATATCCTAGTGACTAGCCCCAGCAGGATGCTGAGGTCAACCCCTTACTTTTAGTCTTTTAGTGCGAAACTCAACTTTCTGTGCGGCCATCAGCAAGTGATCCTGCCTAAAGGTGTTGACGCCCTGCTGATAAGAACTGTGGCTTTTTACAACATACAGGATATTTTTGATCAGTGCGGTAGTAACGAAATTGTTTGCAGTAGAAAGCAAAACTCTGTGCTAAAATCTGACAAACCAAAGTCGTCTTCCATGTCAGTGCTGTTGCCATCGTCCAAGACCGGGACGGTCAACTCTAGCATGTCTCCGCCATCGGCGACACGAGCATCAGCTACAACTTCTATTTCAGGCAAAATATAATCTCCTCTAGATAAAGGGACGCATAAATTGTACATTTTATGAAAAGCAATGTCAATTATCAAACTTTTAGTACAAACGAGAGTTTGGATACTTGTCGAGCCCAGCTGCAAGTGCACGGCTACCGACGGTGCACGGCAAACCGGCTTGGCTGTGCTCGCATCGCAGCTGACGGCACCATGAATATATCAGCATATTTTATCCTAAGTGAGAAATTATTGCGAGGAGAGGGTAAAGGAGCAACCAGAATAACAATATTGCGACTTGTAGTTGTGAGGTGTGAGCATCTGCTTTTCGTTCTGAAGCGCCATCACTTACAGCTCCAAATTGAACCGGAAAAGGCATAGTGGCAATATCGGCGTCGCCAAGCGATCAACAGCAGTGGGGCTGCCAGGAACACAAGAGTGTAGCCATAGCGACCACTCCTCTTCCACTGATTGGCCACGTTGCTGCACGTCTGCTGCAAAAAATGCATCCCAAACCGATCGTCCTCTGTGCTGCAGCGAAATCTAGCCATTTGCAAGCAAAACCGCTGGCCGCAAAGGGCAAATGGCGTGCAATGATCTGCCATGCCGCTAACGTGGAGGAGACAAGAGAGCAAGAAGGCACGAGATGCTCGAGCATTTGTTTCCACCTGAACATATATGTAATCTTTTGTTGGCACAGTAGCTGACCCTTTGAAAGGAGGAGTTCCTTTTCCACTCACTGCAGACCGCTTTCTGCATTTGCATTCTTTTTTCCGCAAGAGCAGCTGCGCAGCATGTCTAGTCCAGTAAGGGACTCGGCGAAACTAACCAACAGGGGCCCGCCGTCATCTTTGTTATCATTTTCGGCCGATTGTGTTTCATCCCCTTTCATCGCTGCTAAAATCTCTGCCACGCTTTGTCGCTCGCTTGTCAGCACATGGCCATCCACTGCAATGAAATCTGCGAATGGGCCTTTGGCACCGGTGCAACAGTACTCCGCTTCGATTTCGAGAGCGCATGTCAGAGGGTCGTCGCAAATGCTCAGCTGCAATTCATCAGCTGCCAGGACACACTGAAAACCACACTTTTTTCAGCAATCATTTACTGTTTCGTGCACTAAGTTTTTCCACGAGTGGTTTGGGTAATGCATTGCGTTCAGCAGTGTGAGCTTTCCAAGGTCCTCATCCCTGATATACAAGCAAGGATGCGATGCACAATACCCATCCTAAACATGTGTCTAACATATTTTATGAAGCCTGCATCCAGCGGTTGCAACTGGGTTGTTGTGTTTGATGGTATGAGCAAGATGCAAAGATTGCAGAGAAACAATGTATCTTTCGGATGTGCGGCACTGTTGTCAACAAACAAAACACTGCGCCCTTTGCACCCCAGTCGACCATCGAAAAATGAAAGGAACTGTTTGAAGATGTCACATGTCATCCATGCCTTTGAGTTAAGAAATTTTTGTACATACAGTAGAACCCCCCCCGCTGATACGTTTTTCACGGGACCGTAAAAAAGAAATCGTAAGACCCGGGAAATGCAAGAGCCGAGAAACAGGAGAAATTGAGAAATGAGAGTAGTGTTGAACTGCACACAATTTTATTTTAATTCTTGCATGTTAAAAAAAAGCCGTAGTTTCGCCCGAAAGCCGAAGCATCGATTGCGATAGCAAATTAGTTGACAGCTATACAAAGTAAGGATAGTAGCTTTATTGTCTGTATAAACTTGTAAACATTCGCTTATTAACTATATTAGCAAGCATGGTGTCAGCGCGCACAGGCAAACATGAACACATCATGCTCGATGAGCGCGGACACACGCTGCCAAACGCTGGCGTGAGGAAGCGCTACAGCAGCAGCAAGCGATGCGAACTTCGCTCTGTTGTCTATCGCTTCAACGCAAACTTAGTGCCGAGAACACACAGAATGCACAAAGCTACGAGCTGCCGACGCACCTACACTGCCTAGACTCTGCCCTCAATGCAGCTCGCTTTCAAGTTGCGGCCCACGCGCCACCGTGCAGTACGCAGTTGATGCCAGTGTACAACACCGCCCGCTATCCCTCCCTCCTCCTCGCTCCCTCGCCGGTGCCTCGAGCGCGACGGAGGAAGGTGTGCTTCCTCCCCGCTTTTCTTCTTGCGTTTCTTGCGTGCACGAGATTTAGCCGTGGTCGTCGGCTCCCCTCACACGCTTTCACTCGCCCATACACCATACGGCGCGCGGCGATGGCGTTATCGCCCTTGGACTTTATACGGAACATCTATGCGCCAAAACCAATTTTAAGGCCACAACACGTCATAGACACCATCTTTAGATAGCTAATACGGATCTCAAAGGCCATGCTGTTGCTGGCGAAACCGAAAATACTTCATAGGTGTCACCCTCAGCAATTTGGGCGGCCAATCCCATCGTCAAGCCACCAAGCCAAGCGATATGACAAGTCATAATGGCTGCTCGGGCCGGCACGGGGTGACAGTTTGCAACGCATGATGTGGGAACGGTCCCAAAGTTGCGACGCAACAGCGGGGTTACCAATGCATTGGGTCCTATGGGAGCTATGCCGGGACCGGCCGAAAACGACGCAACAGCCAGGAAAACACAGCTCCCGGGAACGTAACCGTGGGGTTCTATATGGAGGTTCGTTATGCTTATAACGAACCTCCATATAACGAATTCCTGGATATAACGAAGTTCTTGTATTCCCCGCCGTGACTCCATAGAAGCACATGTATTTGAAACCTCTACGTAACGAAGTGGCAGCGGGAGACCCCCTCGATATAACGAATTTTCCCCGCCGACAACCTAGAGATTTCGCCCCAAATTTTGTTATTTTTGCGCGAGCAGCAACCGGAAGCACCTTCTTCGCCGCGACTGAGTGCGAAGCGGCGGCGGCGCGCTTGGCGAGCTCGAATTCACGGCGCGAGAGTGAGCCCACGTGTGCGTGCGTGCGAGCGTGCGCGAGGCGGGCCTGCATTCCTCGACCCAGCAACCGCGGGCGTGACCTTTCCCCTTCCCTTCAAACCTGAACCCGCCGCTTGCTGCAGCTGGCCCAGCCTGCCAAGCCGGCACTCTTCTTTTCCTGTTGATGTTGCCGAAGGAAAAAAAAAGAAAAAAGAATCTTTTTTTTTCAACGCGCTGGCTGCGTCACTCTCTGGTTACTGCGCAAGTATCTGCGCTTCACTTCACTAACTTGACACTGTGCTACGACGCCATCGTGTCGCTCGCTCTACCTTTCCGACGCCTCGCGCTTGTGCGAAACGACACGCGTGCACGCATCCAGTACCTGGTGTCACATTCGAAGGATGAGTGCTTCGACGAAGAAACGCGAGATATTGACCTTGTCTGCAGTTCCATTTGAAGATAAGCCCGCACGGGCGCACACTTTTTCCACATCGCAGATCGCTTTCAAGATACGGCGGCCGCCGCTAACCTCCCTTTCTCGCCTCCCCCGCCGTACCTAGCGTGGAAGCGCGCTTCCGCCCCCCTCCCCCCCTTCTCTCTCACGCGCGCGAGATTGAGTCTGACCCCCGCAAGCTTTCACTCGCACACACAGCGTACGGCGCGCGGCGACGATGTTGCCGTGTTTGAACTCTACACGGAACCTCAAAGCGACGTCCACGGCGACGGCACAAATGCGCCTCGCAATAAAATGTGCTTCTGCGCGATTACTACTCCGACGGCAACAGCGAATTCGCACCCCCTACCAGCATCTTCTCCGCGTTACCGGGAACTTATCTCGAAGGCCATGCCTTTGTGCGCGGCAATCGGCAGAAAAAACGTCATGGTGGCCATGTTGTAAGTTCACTATCGCTGGCGACTGTCGTCCGGGCGTCTCAACTCGAGAATCGAACGTCCGCACGCATTAGATTTTGCCGATTTTGTGCCTGTGCGTGTAGAACAAGAAAAATAGTGCGCACTAACCGTTTGGTGGGCAATGAGCGACTACGGCTTTAGCGGTCAGCCAATACATGGAGTTCATTGGTGGCTGGGTGGGGGAATCTTCGCGACTAGGTTTAAACCGCAATTACGCATTAAGCGGGTGCGTATTAACGAGGTTTGGCTGTACTATCCTTACTTAGTATAGCTGTCTGCTAATTTGCTGTCGCAATCGCAGACCTTCGCCTTTCAGGCGAAACTTGGACTTTTTTGTTTATCGCAACTTTAGTGTAGTGGGGGTAAATCTTGTGCGATAGTACATACGGTAGGCGTTTCTTTTTCCAATTTTCGTGCCGAACCTGCATATAACGAAATCCTCTTTATAACGAATTTTTTCGGGAATTTGTCAATTTCGTTATATCCAGGTTTAACTGTACTATACAAGGCAGATGAGCAGTGTTCCACAAGCACGTTGGGTTCTTCTTCTTTGTGATCACCCACGGCTTCATGTTGCTGCCGTTTTCATTGCAGCAAAGTACGGTGGTACTGTAATGCGATCTTTGCTGATTTTACCACCATGACAGGACTCTCCCTTCATGCTTACTGACTTGCTAGGCTGGACCCTGCGGAAAAGGCCAAGCTCATCTGCATTGTGCACATTGCGAGGGTCATAACCACTAATAATGCTGGGGAGCAGTGCGATCCAGTTCTCAGCATCAGCTGGATTCACACTAGCTGCCTCTCCACTTACCTGTTGATAGGCAAGGTTGTGTCTTGTCTGGAAATGGCTGATCCAGCCATTCGATGCGGTGAAGTCCATTCCTCAAAATATCAGTAATTTCTAAACCTCTTTCCTGGTGAATGCTACGATGAAAGTTTACACTGGAAACCCTTGCTTGCTTGAACCACTCGAGCAGCGCTTCAAGTTCCCCATGCCTGGCTCCACGGGCTTGCTCAGTGCCGAACTCTAGAGCATGGGTTCTCAAAGTGGGTTCCGCGGAACCCGGGGGTTCCGCAGGCCCCTGCTCGGGGTTCCGCGAGCCACTGATAAATTTTCCGTGGTCCCGCGCTCGCCAAGTGGCGAAAACGGCGAACACGAGGTGCGCTTGATCCACAGAACCTCAATTACTTATGCCCGAGTGTCAAAAAGCACATCACAGTGCGTAACGGCAACGCGCGAACTGCGCAATAAATCCGCAAGCAGCTTGTAGCCACCCAATCTCCGAAAACGGGCAGCCATGGGCAGCGCGCCTAAGCTTTCGCACTTGAATCTCGGAGGCTCTAACTTACCACCGTGCGCATTTCTCCCGTTTGTAGATAGGGTAGGTGCCGATAGCGTGCGCACTGATGTTATATTTCGGAGGAATAAAAAAAAAAAACTGATGCGCGGAGCACCACAAGTGCGCGCCGCAAAAGAGCTAAAACGGCGTTAGCGTCCAAAAACGAAGCGATGCAGTCCTCATTGGTATGGTCCTCAGCGGCAATCGTACGCTATACGTGACTGACAGCAACGCCGGAACTCTTCGTGCCTAATTGTGTCCTCAAAGCCTTTATTTTTGCGTTAATCGCCGCGCGTAACACCGCGTTGGTGGCTAGCCGCGTGCCTTCATAAGTGGGTAATCGCGATCTATGATCGCGTCGATAACCAGCAGTTTCGTCCGCAGCAGCGGTTGCGGGAAATAGTAGTTTCGTTTTGACGGTGCGCGCGTCGGCTGCGTGCCTTTCGCAGCGGCGTAGTCGCCATCCATGATCGCGTCGATAGCGACCGCGGTTTCGTGCGCACTTGTTGCAGCAAAGGGTAGTTTCGTTTTGACTTGGTGAGTGCGTCGGCTATGGCGTCGGCCGCCTGCCTTCTGAACCGCAAGGTCGCCGACCATGATCTCGTCGATAACGGCCGCGGTTTTCTCCGCAGCGGTTGCGGTAAGCAGTAGTTTCGCTTTGACTCAGTGCAAAGCTGTCGAAGATGAAGAGCACCGGCTACATCGCGATGGGCGGGCAATTTGTTGGCGACCAGCTCACTAGCGAAAAAATAATCGGGATGTGCGCGCGGTAGTGAAAAGCGTGTCTCAGATGAAGACGTGTGCCGCGGCCGCGCTGCGAAGGATGTCGCGAGGCCTTCGCCGCTGCTAGCTCAAATAAGTCATGAGATGACGAGAACTTCAGCTTCCGCACTGCTCTTCTTCTTTCTAGGGTTTTACGTGCCAAAACCAGTTCTGACTGTGAGGTACGCCGTAGTGGAGGGCTCCTGATTAATTTTGACCACCTGCGGTTCTTTAACATGCACTACAACGCAAGCGCGTACACGGGCAAAAGTTTCTGCATTTCGCCTCCATCGAAATGCGGCCGCCGCGGCCGGGATTCGATCCCGTGACCTCGTGCTCAGCCACGAAACGCCTTTGCTAACTGAGCCACCGCGGCGGGTGCCGCACTGCTCTTGTGCAAAATAGAAACAAGATTTGCTAATTCATTCAGTAAATAAAAGCCTGTTGACGTAGTAAGCATTCATTTATTGTTTTCTTGATACCTTGGGTAATTCGACATTCGGTTAATTAGGACATTTTAATTCGGTTAAATGGGGGGGGGGGGGGTTCCTTGGCGCTTCATGGAGCTTAGCAGGGTTCCCTGGAACGAACATGCTTGAGAACCCCTGCTCTAGAGCATTCACTTCGATTTCATTGTGCTTTGACACAATCATGTTGACAGTTGACGTTGGCAATCCAAGCTCACAGGCGATGTCTATGCACTTTCTCTTCGTGTTCTAGTCAGCAACTGCTGGTATGTTAAGCTTTTCCTTAAGGGTCGAAGGCTTGCACTTTTTTGAGACCATGGCCGCAGCTCTCGAACAGACCAACGCAAGCGTAGCAACTGCAGTGAATGCAACTTCGCACGAGATTTGTCAACATCGAAACCATCCAGAACAACCAAGAGAGCACTGGCGTTTTCACATAACATGGGCAGGCGAGTATTGTGGGGAAGCTACCGCGGTGGGCAACTGTGGCTTTTGGTCACACCTGCCTCGCGTTGTCGCGCCTTTTTCTGTTTGTATGGCATCTAGCGGTTGAAAAACGTGGAATACGATCGCAGTTTGGCAATCATCTAAACGTTGTTGCTGAAAAATCTCACTTTCCAGGAATTTATATTAATCGCAGGAAAGCTGCATAACTGTATTGGGTAATCTTTAGTGCTCTCTATCGGGAACTCTGGTGCCGGGAAATCATTCTGAACGAAAACATATCAACGAGGTTCTACTGTTTTATAAATATATTTCTATGGCTCACCTTCATTGCCACCTACAAAAAAAGACATGACCAACTTTTCCTGTAAGGTGCATGGCCAAGTGGTTGTACACTACTTTCCAGGGTGCCATGCAGCAGCTAGCCACCTGTGCTTAAAATGGGCTGACTAGTGCTGTGCTGCTCCAGTGCAGACACGAGGCTCAGCGGACATGAAGCCATGTCAGGTTGAAAGCCAGTCTCCTTTGTTGTTGATGCAGCCCGAAAGACTTTGTCTTTTGCTGCCCAGAGGCGCCACCAACGGGCCCCTGCCTTTAAAGGCACAGAGTTTGCGACTTTACAGTGCAACAAGGAGTTGAGTGGTGGCATGGAGTACTTGAAGGGAAAGTTGTCAGATGGGAGGCAAGAGAAGTGGTAATGAAAGATGATCCAGGGAGAGGGCTTTTGACGAAGGTCAGCTTAAGATGGTCAAGGGACACTGTTGACAGAGATTGTGATTGTCTTCTCGTTGCGAGCTAAGATGGCATAAGGCTGGTGTATGGTGGATGGAGAGAACACCAAGTGGAGTGCCCCAGGAGAAACCAGTAGGAAAGAGTCGCTTAGATCGCAGAATATAAAGGACGTGCTAAATTGCCAAGCTCTGGTAGGTGTTGCACAAACACTAGTGAAATATATGGTCAGGTATTGGGTGTACAATTGTTAGTCGCATGTGGTTGCAGGTGAAGGGTAGAGAAATTCAGCAGGCAGACACAGAGATGTGCCATACCCAAGATGGGCAGGAGAGCAGGAGAGATCTTATTTAATAAGTATGTGTAGTTCCCACAGGACTACGGGTGTAGTAGTGACCCATTGAACAGGGACACCATGAGCCATGAGGGTAGTCTTCGGTGGGCAGTGAAACTGCTCTACTAAGCCATCTCTTGGCGCGTAGTAAGCCATGGTCTTGAGATGGCAGATTCCGAGGTGGCTCGTTAGCTTGTGGAAGAGCACATGAAAGCAACTCAACACCAATGCACTATTGCAGCACTGCTACCACTTTAGCAATGTCTCATCCACTGCACTAATTTAAAAAATGAGAGGGAACACTGCTCATGACATGTGGCATGTGCCCCTTGTAGGGGGATTGTGTTGCCTGCTTGTCTTTGGGCACAAGTTTGTACAGAAATGGTGGGAATGCCAACAGTTGAGCTTGTTACAATCACATAAAGCTAGAGAAAGCAAAGGTGAAATAAACTGTTCTTTTAATTGAAGTAATAATAATAATGAAAAGAAAAACGAAAGTGGGCAAAAAAACAACTTGCACTGAAAGAAGTCGAAATCGCATATTTTGCCTTACACATGCAGTCCTCAACCAGTTGAGCTATGGCAGTGGCTGTTGCCTCCCCGTCCACTTTCTTGTGTATTTGTGTATGTGCAGGATTTAGCCCTGGGAGTGTTACCCAGTGCCACTCGCAGCTATCACAGTGGATGTGGAACAAAATCCTTTCAGCCATACAACATAACTGAGTAGGAAGTAATATATGTACTATGTTCTACAGGTGCTTCTGGACAGCATAATAAACTGTTCCGATTAACACACCATTTTAAAGATTAATATGCCCGGGATTCTTTCTTTTATACTGGTTTATTGTTCAAAAAAGGTAAATAATTAGTGGTAAGTGGTAGTGATGTAGGTCGCCAACAGACACCTGCCCTATTGCAGTTTGCACAGCCATTGCGCGCAATTTTTCTTGAAGTAATGTTTGGCAGAATTAACTGTTACTGTTAGTATGACTAGGGCTCCAACCTGCTGCTCATACCAGTCCATAGAGAAATAGCATGACATGTAAGCATGCATTTTAGCATGTAGTGTTGCATTTGCATGGTGTGTTGAGTCTTCATGAGCCTTCGAATAGGCTGTACTACTAGGTTCCTCCTGACACACTTGCAGAGGGCAGTGGAATGTGTGCCCGTCTCGTATCATTGTCTTTACATGCTGTTGTGTTCATTGGAACAATTTTCTTTATTTGGAGAAAATTCCTTAATTTGTTTAGAACAACTTGCACAACATGAAAAAAAAGACATTTACCATAAAGACTGCATTGATGTGTGCAAGTCTTCTGTTTTCACAGATTGTTCAGGCTACAGACCCACCCGCCGTGGTTGCTTAGTGGCTTTGGTATTGGGCTGCTCAGCACGAGGTCGCAGGATCGAATCCCGCCACATTTCAATGGTGGCAAAATGCGAAAACACCTGTGTACTTAGATTTTGGTGCAGGTTAAAGAACTCCAGGTGGTCCCAAATTATCCTGGAATCCCCCACTACGGCGTACCTCATAATCAGGTCGGGGTTTTGGCACGTAAAACCTTATAATCTCTCTCTCTCTCTCTAGGCTACAGACCCTGGTCACTGTTTATTACTGCTAGAGCCGCGCTACACTCATGGACAGGTCATCATTCTCGCTCCCCCACAAGCTGAATTTCATGAAAAGTTTCCACATTTTAGCATTGTTGAAGAGGCACACTTGTCATTGGTACTTAGTTATCATTGTAAAGCAGGGGTGCCTAAACATAACACATCTTTAAAGAGCTTTCTTAGTTTGATCACGGTAGAATTTCGTTTCCGCTGTAAAAATAAGTCCTGATCAACCTAGAACAGCCCTTTCCTCACTTATCACAATGCATGTGCAGGCATATGGAGGAGCCTACGATGTGATGAGCTCCAAGCATCTCAGGGGAGACACCAATTATGCTTGGCCCACGGCTGAGGTTGCTGTCATGGGAGCCAAAGGTGCCGTTGCGATCCTGTATAGGGGCAAGAAGGATGTGGTGCAGTACGAAGAAGAGTACATTCGCAAGTTTGGCAACCCCTTCCCAGCTGCCATCCGAGGTGGGTAATGAGTCAGCAACCTTCAATTGAACCTACCAGTTCATTTAGTGACTTTGTAAGGTACTGCAGTTGCAAACCTTACACAGTTAGCATGAATATGCATGCAAATTGGCCTCCTTCAGTCAACTGCTAGTACCATCTAAACAGTGTTTCATAACGTTGCAGCTACAGTGGAATCTCGTTGATACGATCTTCACGGGAACCGGAAAATAAAACGTATCATCCGAAAATCGTATTATCCAAAATGCATTGCTTCTATAAGACATTGGTTGGGAAAAAAAAACAAAAAACGTATTATCCCAAAAAACGTATCATGCAGAATCGTATCAACGACATTCCACTGTACTTTGAGTAGCATGTCAAACTATTTCATGGAAGTTTCGTAACCACAAAATAAGTTATCAAAATACTCTGGCACTGCCTATAGAATTGCAGCTTCGTGTGGACTATAAATAATCAGTGGTGAAGGAAAATTCCGTGGTGGTTAAAGACAGACTAAAAAATTTGAAACTTATTTACAAACTGCTCAGCAAAAAAACTTTTTTTTTTTTTGCAGGCTTTGTTGATGACATCATTGAGCCACACATGACTCGCAAGAAGATTTGTAAAGACCTGGACCTGTTGCAAACCAAGAAACTGAAGAACCCCAAGAAAAAGCATGGAAACATTCCTCTATGATTCCAGTTGCAGCATTCTTTGTTGCTGGCCACCGGACATTTTTCAAGCATATTCTATTATGTGCATAGTATGAGGAGTGTACCTGGGGCTTTCCAGTGCGTGTGCACATTTCAAATTGTACAGTGTTAGGTGTCATGGTGTGTCTTTCTGCTGCGATATTGTGGCAAGCATGCAAAAGAAGTAAAATGTGCAAGGATACATGAAGTCACGAAAAGCTGCTGTGATTAAGCCTATTTTTGAAATGTTGCATATTGCAAATTCTGGGATGGGTGGGTGTCACTCATTCTTTTTCTGATTCCACTGACTTGTTTCTATGTTAGCTTTACAATTGTCTACTCTCTTACAGGCTTGTTCTGAGTGCAGAAAGCCAAGAAAAAGCTTGCTTGTTTGATTTATTTTTACATCATCTTGAGAACTTTGTCTTTCAAGCTTGTCATCTGCAGAAGGGAAAAAAAAAAGGAAGGTTGATTTCACTGAGAATTGCATTTACTGTAAAACAGTTTATTACTGTAAAACAGTTTCCTTAGATAACAACCTTCGACATATAATTTTGTTGACTCACTGTAGTCATGTCATTTGTGCTTGTTTTGAGCATTTTATGTGCTGACTGCTGTTCATGGCACCATTGTGGTTGTGTGGCACTTTGTCTTCGTAAGGTGCAAGCCTAAGGCTTGAGGAGTGACTGAGTGAGATTTACACATTTTAACTTTTTTTTCCTGAGGGTACATGTCAAGGGGTTGCACGTCGTGTTCCGTGGAACATGTTGCAAAAACTGCAGTGCGAAATCTGTATACAAAATGAACAGTATGTGAACATAACACAAATGTTTTACCTAATTCTTTGTTTTATTAATTATGTTTTATTTGCTCACATCGTTTTTCCACTGCTACCCTTCTCTTTTGTAGTGTGTGAATCTCGCTGATGCTTTGTGTAATCCAGAGATTGCATTTTGGGCTTCCACTGTTCCTGCTGCATGTTTGAAAAAATTTATGGTGCATCTACTACACCCTGTTTTCTTTATTGGATGTGCTAAAATTTTACAATTTTTTTTCCTTATAATTTGTCCATACATGCTTCTTCCTATGCGCATTTTTGCTCTATGTGCTCTTGCTTTTTCCCAGTGCTGTTTTGATTATATTTTGCCATACATAACCATTACAGAATTTAGTCAAAGTAAATGCATATACACCCGGAACCCTTTTGCAATACCCAGAGGCTAATCTTAGGAGGAAATGGCATGGTTTCTGTGCAAATAGTTATGGGAAACGTATGTTCTTGCCGTGAATTTTGAGATCACTAGAATGGCCGGAATGTTTGGTTGGAATTTTGCTATTCTCACTGCAATGAATTGCAGAGGCTTTGGGAGAATTCTACCTGATATTTGATTAGCTGTTACTTAGTAGACTTGTGATTTACTGGTGAATGAGATTGCAAATAATTAAATTCTTCTTTAATTAATTGGAGGTGTTTTTTTTGTACCTATTTTGTTTGACTTTATCTTTTAATGTCTATGCTCATTCCACACTGTGTTTATATGCTCCCAATGAATGCTCTGAAAATTTACTTTTATTTTCCTATTCATAGCAACTACTTTGTCACTTGTTGCGACATGTGAATGTGACAAATGAAGTCATTGCATACCTTCCTATGCATTTATTCTATGTTTTGCTTTACTTTTGTGTCGTCATTCATTTCTAACTCGTATTTTTCTCTGGGCCTGAAAGGTTCCTAACATCAATTTCATGAGTACCCTTATTTTCGCTTTTGACAGAGTACCGACTCATGTAGAAGGTACTCAGGTGAACTTGCAGAGTCACATATCATCAACACGAGTATGTTTTTTTCCAACTGCTTTAAGAGCTAACCAAATTTTGTACCTTTAAGTGATTGACATTATAACCATGGTGACAATGTGAATGAGCAAGTTGTAGGCAGTGTAACAGAAACACCTGAATAGGGTGTTCTGACATGCTAACCTTTGCATACTTGTTTTTTTATGGCTAAGCGAAGTAATTCCCTGAAATGAATAAAATCTGCCTACCAACAATTTTGCATGCTGCATTGAACTTGCTTTCCCGATTTGAAAAAGCATAATTGTCTTAAGTTAGTGTGCCACCTATACTTTGTTTGGTCTCGTTTGACACTGTCTTCGACAGTTTGGCTGAGACCTCAGTGACTTAGGAACCAATAAACAAGGTGACTATTAATTTGTCTCGCTTAATGTGGTCAAGGCAAAAGTACTGGTCTATGTGATACATGACAGACCCGTTTCCTGATTCATAAGGGTACATCTCTACATTGGGCATTTTTCAAACTGATAGTGGCACCAGTCATTCTTTACTCAAGGACAACTTGCTGTGTGGCAATGAAAGGGAAAGCTATGGAGGCAAAGCGCACACAAGTCTGAGCACTTCTGACTCGCATAACTCGTCCGCATTAGTTCAAGCTGGGAAAGAGAGAACGGAAACACCTTATTTACAACAGCCAAAAGACAAAAAAAATGCCCCTGGGGGCTCAATATGACTTCATTTTTTGCATTTCAGTTGCGCATTTGGGAAAATGCAAAACCACTGCATGTGGAAGCTACGCTGATACCAGTATCTGTTCCAAGAAACCAGACGCACTGTCAAACGCTGCTGGACTACTGGTGCAGAAGCTCAGCCCCTGTAGCTTTCCCTTCATTGCCACAGAAAGTTGCATGCAAATGTAGTTGCACATGCCAGTGGACATTTCTCCTGTACATGGTTTCATCAAAGATCAACATGTACTTTTTGAACCTCGTAGAACAAGAAAACTGTGCTCATACCCACTGATTGCAAAAAATGAACATATTGCCATTACCTTGGCAAATTGCCTCGCGCGATAGCTAGCTTCAGAGTTATGCAAAGGGTCCATTAGACACACAACTGCAGCTTCATTACCTTGTTCCTGTATGCTGTTACATTCCACTTTTCATGTCTGGATTTTAAGTTAGTAATACTTCATTCCAACTTATACCGGCATTTCAACTGCGTACTTTAGCATTACACATCCGTCATTTCACTTATGATCCGTGGCAGTGGGTATTGGAACTTTTCCTCAAACACTGCAGGAAAAGCATCAGTTTAGCTTGCTGCTTAACTTTCAATTCTCATGGAACAGTTTCGTTGTTCATTAAAATAGAAGTTGCTTACTAACCTCATGGTCACAGTGGTGTTGTCCTTGTGAGCAGTGCCCTACTTGTATATTACTTGGTACCACATGTGCTGTATGGCAATTTGAATGCAGCTTAAAGTGTTCAAGAAGGCAGGGTTTGGCTTTTGTCCCTCTTGGTACAACATCTTGTGTTTAGTGCAGAAACTTTAGATGAGGTGGACAAGAGACACACACAAGTGCTACTTTTAACGATGATTTATTAGAAACTGGATCACGGTTTTATATTTGGAAGACAACAAATCAAGCATGCACAAACTATGAGGCACCAAGAAATGACATTTCTTTCCTCGATAAAGATAGCGAAGTTGTGCTTTTATTTATTTATATATTATAACCTCAAACATCGATGTGAGGCATTACATGCCTACACAATCTTGGCCTAGCTTGTGCATTGTTGCCCATTAAATTATCAATCCTTTTATTTCAATTTCATGCCTGCGCACGACAACGCAGTCATGAAGCAGGCAAACAACTGCACATGCAGCAATGTGCAGCTAACCAGGCATCGCTACTGAAGGCCTTCAATTTTTTAAAAGAAAATTGTCACAGTGATTGCAGTTAATACACATTGCTGATTCAATTTAAGAGCAGTGTAGCCATCATATACAGTGAGTTTTCATTGCGATAGCAATTATAGGGACACTCCGGGGGGGGGGGGGGGGGGAATGGTTGCCATTCAAGTGCGATAAGATCCTATCGCGCGCCGTTTGCTGTAGGTGCGAGGGGGAGCCGAGAAGGATGGTGGCTTGATGCGCACTGTCTTCCCACTCGCCCTGGGTTGTGCGAGAAGGGGGGGGGTGAGGTGAGCATACGACTACTCTTCTATAAAGGGCGTTGCTGCCCATGGCGCGGCTCTGCGCACCCCGTCTTGGAGGTAATCTGCGGCGGGTACAAAGCTGAGCGAGCAGACATGGCTGGTGGCGTCGCGTGTGTTGTGCTTTCGCGCGACTAGTGTTGGAGGTTGCGTAATCAAGTTTTCAGAGACGCGTTGAAGCGAGAGGCAGCACGAAGCGTTCACGCGCCGCTGCTTCCGCTCTTCACTCCAGTGTTGTGACAGCGAGTGTCCGCGGTCATCTACTGAGATATGTTCATGTTTGCTGATGCGCGCATAGCACCGCGCATGTATATTTAATTAGTAAGCGAATATTTACTGCAATTTATAAAGCCTTTAAAACTACGACCCTTACTTCGTATAGTCTAATACTTCGCTATCTCTATCAATGCTTCGCCTTTCGTGAAAGCGAAGCATCGAAGCATTGATTCGTGAAAGGAAATCTGCGGCATTTCTTGTTTTATTTCTTTTTAAAGCATATATAGTAAAATTTGGTCTGTTCATGTGAATTACTTGGCCGTGGAGGACGAAAGTGTGCTTTTTAAAGGCGCATATATAGTCGCGTGAGTGCGAAGAGCGTCTCTGCTTGCTCCCGTGTTCCCCGTACTCAAATCCTCCTACCAGGCCCTGTGAAAAAATTTTGGCTGTGGCTGTTCACTGGAACTTGCAAACTAAGCGACGTCTAGAAATCGGTCTACCGCAGAAATTGTTTAAAATAAGGTATAGTTGTAGCCCAGGCCCGATAGACGCAATGAAGCGTTGCGAGGTCATGGTGCGAGGGAACCAGCTACCTCCCCGGAGCAGATCTAGACGCTCTTCGACATCACATCGACGAGCGCCCGCAAGGGATACTCCTCTCCCCGCACTGTTCGGCTTTAACGCGGACCATCACCTCTAATGTGACATCTACTGTACGTGTGACATCACCTCTACTGGCGAGCTAGGAGAGTGGCTTCTCCGAGAAGTGCGAGCGGGCTTTCGCTTCAATTTTCACTGATTTTCGACAGCGTGCATACGTGCATGTTATTGACCCTTTTCGCAGCGATCCCGTGGGCGCTGCCATGTTTGATCGCGTGGTGACGCGTCCATTGCTTGCCTCAACTGCCTCCGTTGCCCCCTTGTTTACAATGGAAGTGTATGACGCCGGCGCGGCTTAGAAAACCTCTGTTGTCGGAGATATCGTAGACGGTGACTAGGTGGACGACACGAAGCTTTGATCACAGCTTCAGAGAACATGCAAAAGCGCTTTCAGAGCTGATTAAGCTATGTCCAAACGGCGCAAGCAGCGTATACGGTGCTTGTTATAAAAGCGGGACTAAATATGTATTCCAAGCTATCCAAACATTCCGCTCATGAATTCAGTCAGGATTAGTGTGTTTTGCTCTTTGTTCTTTATTCGGCAAATATTTTGAAGCGGTGGCTTGTCAGTTTCTGACTTAGTGAAGTTGCTCGGTGCGGCCACTAGCTGATTATTTTCTGGCTGAACGCTCGCAGGTGTGCTCGCTGCTCAGTTCCGATAGATTTGTTCTTGCTGCGCACTAGGCTTGAAACGTAGCTGTTTTGTACATTGTAATACCTTGTAGAAAATACATATTACAGCTAATAACTCGCTTACTCTTGTGGACCGTCACGAAACATTCATCTTCGGTCATTCGTGCGCCATCGGTGTAGTCCGTCATTTATTGTGCGTATACGTATACAGTGCGCATATATTCAAGTGTGCGCCTATTCATTTATTCTTGATATGTCGGCGATAGAGTTGGCGTAAGTTTTCCTGCCATTTGGGACAGATGTGTATAGATAACGTGCGCGAAACTTACTATGACAGGAAGCGGCGATACTCCCTTGGTCATTGTTTAACGAGTGGTACTCACTCTTGCCGACGTTCTGGCGATGTAGCCCTTTCTTCGAAGGTTAGCGATACAAGGCTGGCGGATGAGCAAATTTCTATATCCTCGAGGAAAGCCGTACATCACAAAGTGCCGGTAACACGTTCGGACAGTTGCAGCAGCGGTCCGCGAACTTGGCCACACAGATTCATTCTATTCCTTGACATGCCAGTCACTATTTTTGCAGCCAACTACTGCACACGTCTTCAGTCCACATTATTCAATCTAGCATGATTGGAGCACAGTGTGTTAGCGAAAACTCAGTTGCATTTCCGACAGCTGATCGCACAGAAGCGGTAATGGTTTCGTATTGGTGCGCGGTCGCTGAGGAGACGTATATGGCGCGCCGCCGTGAGCGCCATCTCGTTTCTCTAAAACAAACTGCTCCGCGAAAACGGTGAATAAATTTGCGGACACGATCGTCATCGCGTGATTTACGCATCGCGCTTGTCTGTTTGCAGAGCCCAAACTATAGTGAGGGGCCATTAAACGTAATCATTTTTAGCCCACTATAGCCCGACTTCATTCCGGGCACTGTTTACAGCTCGACGGGGGGACGACACGAATTTCCCTTGTGCGTTGTGTTTATTAGGCTGGCTCGATAATTTCAAGATGAACCATCTAGGTCAATCTTCGAACCTTCTGCAGTCTACAACCCTCTGAAACAACGGGGCCACAATTAGTACTCGTGCAGCGTTGACCGGCAGCTATGGCGATCGCATCAGGGCCCTTCGGCTGCCTGTGGTGATCTGTCATGTGAGGGGGAAAAAATGTAATAATAAGACACTTTTTTTAATGCAAGTTTATTGGCTCTGTAAAATGCCTCATTTCGTTACATTTGTAGGCGTGTGGTATAAAGACACTCTTTTCGGCAGTTACAAAGCCCACGCAGGCTGACCAGATGAAGCTGCCTTGGTATAATCAAGAATCGCTCGTGACATTCTGCCATACTCGCCTACTTCTTTCAAAGTGCTCGAATTAATAAAAAAATGAAAACGAAACGCATAAGTAAAATTGCAGGTTCTTTCGCTCAAGCCTCCCTGTCGTCCGGAGACGGTGAGCTCTCTGGTCCGCCGATTCTCCGCTGTTGCAGGTGGCGGGGCTTTGATTTCCCGCCCGCGTCGCGGGGGAATGAATGGCTTCGGTCTGTAGTGAAACCGACCGTTTGTCACTTTCGAAAATTTTGCGTAAACATGCCTTGCTGTAAATATTTACGGTAAATGGAATTTATAGTTGACAAACTAAAATTTCTAGTCCGCAATCTAAGTCCCGCCATCTTCAGCTGCTGCAAGTCGGCGGACCTATATAGATGCTCACCGTTTTCGTACGACAGGGACAGGTGAGCGAAATATTCTGGATTTTACTGTGTGAAAATTAAAAAAAAATTGTTTACGCATAATTTGTTGATGTTGACATTACGTGTATATGAGATATTTCATACTTTATATTCACTCTTAATAACAAAAAGGGAAACTCGAACTAATCTTTTTTCAACGCACGTCCAAGTTTAAAATACTACTGTCTGATCGGATGGTAATTAGATGAATATCAGCAACAAAGTAGTATTCGTGAGCGCACCAGCTCAACTAGGCAAGGGGTCTGCGCATGCGCAGTACTGTGCCCCACTTCCGTCCCCTAATCTAAACCTCTCTAATTAAGCGTAGTTCGTTTCCAGCGAAGCAGGGAAATGCAACTGCGTTCCAGCATTGTAACAGTAGTCTTTGAGAAATTGATTCAAGAAGGTCAGACGAGCAGAGCTCCGGCTTGGAAGTAAGTTAAAGGGTTAGCACTGGAATGCTAACCACAGAACCTTCATTTATGTGCGTGTGGCTTTTGTGTGTATGCGCTTGCGATGTGTGTGCGCGATGCTTGGTACGTTAAATGACCGAGTCAGAAATCGTCGAAGAGTGCCAGCTCTTTCGGCGTCAATCCGTGCTCGCTCGGCACCACTTTGCTCTCCGGGCAGCGGTCGAAGTAGCGGGTATCGCCATCGTGGGCCACGCGGGGCACGATGGGAGGCTGCAAATGAATCGGTGGAGACAAGCACATGATTCTTGGAAACGTTTCTGGAGTTTGCTCCCAAGTGTATAAATGACACTGAAGAGCAACACGAAGTCAAGTTAAAAGCGTATTCTTTCAAAGTTACTTGCATTTATTTGGCTGAAAAAGGTTGAACACTAAGAAAAGCAAGGCTTTCCCGTTTCTTCTTTTTTTTCTTTTATTTCACGCCCGAACCTCAACTCCACAACGTTAGTGTGACGTCGTGTCTTTTCAGTGCATGCCTAAAAAGTGCTCGAACTAACTACGTCGAATATTTAGTTCATTTATATTGCAATGTAATCCTGAGTTTTTGACAAATAAATGGTCTCGAGCAGTACACTCGCCAAATCCATGACGTCGCGGGAAGATGATGGGGAACGTCTTCTCATTTCTTTTTCTTACGTATATATATATACAGGGTGTTTCATTTTTGCAGCACCAAATTTTTAAAAATTGCCTGTGGTAGATAGCACGATTATAATCCTTGATCTAAACTACTCGATAAGCGGTCTTTAGTTCCACGAGCAATGAAAACGCCTAATTGAATAATTGACATAATTACCCTAATTAACGTTTTAATTAATTATTTTACGGCACATCTTTCAATCTACCAATTACAGCCGCTGAGTTCGAAGGCGTATCCAATTGGAACGAATTCTTAGGACTGAACCAGTTTCGAGATATTAATTTTCAAACTGTCAGACGAAATGCATGGGCGTTCCAGTTAACCTTGTGCTTCAATGCACAAAACAGCGTTTTTCTCAAAAGTTAACTGGAACGCCCATGCATTTCGTCAAACACTTTGAAAATTAATGTCCCGAAACTGGTTCAGTCCTGAGAATTCGTTCCAAGTGGATACGCCTTGCGAACTCAGTGGCTATAATTTGTAGATTGAAATATGTGCAGTAAGGTAATTAACTTAAAAGGTAATTAGCGTAATTATGCTACTTATTCAATTAGGCGTTTTGATTTCTCGTGGAAGTAATGGCCGCCTCATCGAGTAATTTAGATCAAGGATTATAATTGTGCTATCTGCCACAGGCATTTTTTTTTAAATTTGGTGCAGCTAAAATGAAACACCCTGAATATACGTCTTCACATTCTTGGCGTTTCAGAATACGGTTTACTAATCCAGTGTAAAGTTCCGCTTGCAGTTTACCATTAACAATAAAGGCAGAGCGGCCAGCATGGGATGTCTCTGGGCCAGCAAGCAGGCAAAGGGGCAGCAGGAGGGTGGGGGAGGGTAGAAAGATGACTATTATTATGACGACGTAACAGGGCACGCTTCTCGGCGAGTTCATGGTCCTCAGTTTACTAAATGCGCAACTGCAGACTTCGCGTGAGATATATCTGCTGTTGCAGATTTAGTGAACATAAGAGAGAATGATGACGATGCGAAAAGGTAGCGCACATGTAGAGTCGCTTTCAGAAGTTAATGGAACACAGTATCAATAAGCAGGAAACCAATTTTTGGTGGCCATCATCGCGTGTGTCCTTGAAATAACTGAGCTGCAGACTGCAGTTTTCTGCTCAACGCCACTATATATAGTACAGAAACATCGGAAGAAAGCTTAGCTTTTTAGCAACAGGCGTTCTGTTCACTTATAAGTACGACTATACAAATTTGTGCAGTAGATGTTCTCGTAAAGTTATGCGAATTCGGCTTGCGCTGCTGTGAAAAACGTTGAGCACTCGGCCCTGGATGTGCTTGTCTTTCTACTGTAATACAAACATTCTCAAGAAAAATGTCTTACTAACTGGAAGAAAAAAAAAAGGAAAGACGACCTTCTTTCCTTGAATGTGGCGCTTAAACCACGGTGACGTATCTCGAATTTTATTTTTTAAAAACCTTGATCGATATTAAACACCTCTTTTTTTTTTACATGCGGAGCGACCACATACTTGTTTATATTGTATCGGTACTTTTACCTGTTCTCCATCCATCATTGTCACAGCTTCTTCATCTGTGGTCGGAATGCACAGCCAGAAAAAAAATTATACTTTATCTGAAGAGCTGTGCCACTTCGGTAGGCTAATGTCGCCGAACTTGCCAGGAGTCATATCTACGCTCCTAACGCGTCCGCTGGTCAGCCGTCGTTGTACCTTTGGCTGATCTCTATTTCAGATTATTTGATGAATCTTCACAAGCTCTGCACAAATGCAGAGGTCCCACGTTTAACGAACTTCGCCCATCTCTGGAATCAAGCACAACGTTTAGTGTTCGGAGTGCATAGCATGCAAAGAAAGTTTCCGGCTACGGAAAAAATAAAAAATAACAGGTCGAAAAAGAAAGGAGGAAAAACAAACGTGCTGCTTCTCACCGTTGAGTACCCGGTACCAACCATTTTAGTCACATGCTCCAAACAAAAACTACCGACGCATGCATGTTTGTTACACTGTTACACTAAGAGTTTCCAAGTTCCTCTCTGATCTTGAGTCGACTTCCTGTGCTTGACATCCTGAAAATAAAACGTACGAGACGAAGCATCGACGTGAACATCAAAACTGCTTAGACCAAACCGAGGAAGCAGCGAGGCATGTTGCGACGCTTGAATGAAACAACGTTCAACGACATTTTCATTTTTTCTTGCCGCGAAGTAGCGGCAGACCTTTTATTATCACATCATCTTGTATTCTTCGAATACTAAGAGAACAAACGACTACTGTCCACATAGAAATGGCGTCGAAACAAAACGAAGCTCACAGCTATACGTTACACTCGTACACCAAATAAGTGACTGGCGCGAAGTGCATCTCTCAAAGCGCAATACAATACACAACGGTTAGGTGCCTTGCTGACGCTTCTCATGCTTTCTATACACGCCACAAAGAGCCACGAAAACCCTGCACGCAAAGCAGACAGTCGTGGAAAGCCTTTGTTCTTTCTGCGCTAACACGACACAACCCATGGCAGCGAAAATTTCGATGCTGACTTCTTGGGCTCGGCAGTTCAGCATAATTACTTGGCACAATACTCAAACTTTGACAGTATTCGCGATCTGAAAGAATATCGAATGCTCCCTCTTTCCACGATCGCGCTGTTACATCAAAGAAAACCGCGACCAAGTTGAGTTCAGTGACCACCTTTCGCGCTTTGTCCACATTCTCATCCCCCTCCCCCTCCCCGCCTCCTCTCTTGCTCTTGTTTCTGCACTCAGAAATTTCCACTATATATATTTCCGTTCGCAGTATAAATCTTTTCCCTCATTTACGCGCCACTAGAGCTTTCACAAAGTTCCCGTGGTCACGATGTCAGCTTTTCACATTCGTATTTCATAGTTGGGACGGTAGCTCGTATTTCGTAGCTGTGAAAACAGATTGTCACCTGGACGATCAGCTGCTGTTAATACAATATATAGCACACGAATACCAAAGGCACATCAATAACATTTTTTATAGCACTCATATTTATCTGTACATCAAGAGAAGATTTCGCGGAATATTGTTTTCAAATTGATACATGACGCGCTTTTATATTCATAATTACCGTCTTTTTATAATATAAAGTGTGCCTGGAACAAAACAAAAACTGTACATACTAAATGCGCTAAGCAGCATTGGCTCATGTTTATGTGCCGTCTGCCTTGCAAGCGGTCAAAATCTGCAGGTTCTTTCGACAAGTCCCTTATAAACACACAAGCTTGTTGTACCGCTTAAGCGAAGCGCTGCATTAGCGTGTTGGTACAAAGACGCACACAATTAGCTGTGGCGGCGACATTCGCGAAGTGGCTGCCGCTTTCACATCGACTGTAAGCAGCAAACGCTCAAGAACTAGGCCTATATGTATAAAACCCGCCTCGAATGAGTTTATTTTGGCATGGCGTAAACCACGACCTCCTCGTGGCGTAAACGAATGAACTTACACGTATACGCCGGGAATACCGAAAGACGCGTAGATGTGAACATCAACGATTGTGACGACATCTCGTGGTGCCGTGCTTCAACGGAGCGCTTCACAGCTCTTGCAGCAATCACCTACTTTGTTCCACTTATCTGCGGGCGTAATGTGTCGGCAGCTAGGTAATCAATCTGAAGACCTGGTTGGCAAACCCACGTGTTTCCACTGCTAGCGCTATCTCCCTCTCCCTTCTTTCTTTTTCTCCCCTTGCCCTACCCCCGATGTAGGTTAGCAAACCGGACACGCTTATGGCATCTGTCATTTCTCTATTCCCTTTGTATCTTCTTTGTATAGAACTATAAAAGTTGTATGAACAGGGATAAGGTGCCTCAGACAGACTGGCCGACGTTTCGATAGGTGGACATATCTGTCTTCACTATACCCTAGATAAAGACCGGTACATCTATCGAAACGTCGGGCAGCCTGTCTGAGGCGCCTTAATTACCCCTGTTCATCTAACGTTTATTACATCTGTCGGTACCCACTTTGACTTTGGACTTCGTGTAGATCAGTCGTGCAACACAACCTTAATGCGTGATAACAGATTCAAAAGATGCCGCTATCGGCACCGACTTTCTCCGATATATCTTCCCGTGTTCCAGAACACGTCTAAGCTAGTACGTCTAAGCTTCGCGAAGACACTTGAATACCTGTTGCTGAGCTAATCGGTTCATCTGACGAAAAGCAAGAAAGCGCAACTTCGATGACAGCGGAGAAGAAAAAATTGAATAGAAGCTACGTTCGCAATGGGTATACCTCGTCGCAACCGAACAAAATTTGGTTACGATTTAGCGACTCCTGTACTACATTCGTCTTGTATGGACTGATCCCAAAGTGCAAATGAGAGCACTGAAAGCCTTAAGATTCATCATAATGGATAGGGGTGTAATGCCTGAGCATCGTGGCCAAATTTGTTCTTGTTTCGCATATTTTAACACCATCTCAAAGTTCTTGTTGGGCCTGTACATTTTCTCTTCATTGCAGCAGGCGTTTAACAATTTGTACAAACCTGAAATTGATTGGTTGAAACATGCCAGCGCTAAATTGATCGCCATTGCTTTTTCTATGTTATGCTCATATGACAGTGAGGTGTAGGGAGGCCAGTGATATATATATATATATATATATATATATATATATATATATATATATATATATATATATATATATAATCATCTGGTAAAGCCGTTGCACGACCGCAAATCTCGAGAAAGTGGTGACCCTCAGAGCTTTAATTCTGCCTACCAGGCTCAATGTTTCACCACATGCGCACTTGTCTTCCCCGTAATCAAATGCATGGCCTCAGTTAAAGTGCTTGGCATGGTCACAACGCCTGAGTGAGTGATTGTTTCTGTCAAGTGTCACGTCGCGCGAGAGATTAATAGGCCATCAGCTAAGCACAAATGCGCGGATGCCGGCTGTTGGTTGTGCTGCGCACATTCTAGCACGTCCTTTCATTCAAGTGTGACTCGCTCCGATGTGTATAAAAATATCAGTCAGTATATCTAATAACACCCTGTTTCTGTCAGTGACACATTATAGTTCGCTGTAAGCACTTGCCTCTTACCCTGCTTGGTTACGCCTAGTTCTATATAAATGCTAATATAAAGCCCGTGAAAACTTTCCGCTCTTACGAGAAAATGCGGTCGAATAAAAATGTGATGTGTAACCGTCGCTCGCGGATATTTTCATATACACGAGTGCACACGGGCATCATAAAGCGCCGAGCACTGAAAGCCTCCACCAATTTCCAATTTCCCAATTGCTTTCCTCCAGCGTTTTCTTTATTTTCTTTCTTGCTTTTACTTTTTTTTTGACGTATGCTTCTCTGTGAATTGCAAAAGCGAGAAAAAAAAAAAAAGGTTCGTCTAACATGTTGCGTCATATTCAACACAAAGAAATCCTTCAAATGACGTCTGATCTTCGTAAAGAATAGTTAATGCCTTATAAGAATGCCACATTAGTTCCACTCATGCAGAAAATTTGGCACTGGTCAGCGGCCAGTTATATCATAGTGCTTGACTATTAAAAAAAAAAAAAAAGACCGCCGTAGCAATTCATCTCTTAGCATTTATCCAGCCCATTTTCTTGCTTCTTTTTCTTTTTTGTGCCTTTCGTGGTCCCTGGCGATGTCTTTTCCGGCTGCTTCATAGGCAAGAGATTGTGTTTTTCGCTACGCTTGTAAGCAAATTTTTACCGTGAGTACTATTGCCTAATCCAGCAGAACGCACTCAAGTTTTCTGCGTTGGTTGCGCTATGTTTGGGATCATTGTTGCCGGAACTGTCCCTCTCCGGCGGGATGTTCGTAGTTGTCGAGAATGGCTAGCTACTTGGCGCTAGCAAGGCAAGGCTAGGCTGTAAACTGACCAGAGCTTCGCTTCGGAGCTGAAGCAACGATGCGCACATCTCTGTAGACAATAAAGCCTGTGATGGTCATAACTCGCAAAGAGTTTGCACAACGACTACATGCACGTGTTTCTTTAACAACAGTCAATCTACGACAGAGCCGCCACTCACATATTCAGGATTATAACGCGGCTTCGAAGACATGTAATAACACTACAGACTAGAGGACAAAATCAAACCTATAGTGACTAGACTAACATGAGCATGTGAGAAACACAGCCATTTTGTCACACAGTACACTTTTCGACGTTCTTTTCAATGTCGCACCGTAGTAACTTTCTTGTGGTCATTAAAAGACGTAACCTCCAGTTAGCAAGCTTAACCAGCCATTGACATGCGCTGCGTCAAGCCTGACGGCGGGCAGCCAACAGTCGGTGGTACCGTCCCCAAAGTTGCAACTACGCAATCACCAATGTATGTGCAAACGTCAGAATGTGATCAAAACAGGCTGCTCATGTAGCTACATAAAGCACTTGGCTATAATCAATGATCACTCAACACTCTAACTCGGCGCAAGAAATTTTCGGCACTGTGTCGGTAGCATGATAGCGTCGTCTCCCGTCTCAAGAGACAAGAAAGCTTATGCGAAAGTAGAGAGAAAAGAAATACAATACTACACATGAATGCGAGCACAGCGAACGTCCTCCACTATACGACGACTTTCGTCTAGCGAGAGCAGCGAAGGCTTGTACACGGTAGCCACGCGAACCGCGGCATAGCCGCGGCAATTGCCGTGACGGACAGGTAGACGCCGGCGTCTCGGAGCACGGCCACAGTTCATGTTCAACCACTGAGGTGCTAACGACGCTGGACGTAGTGCGTTCGTGTAGAGGGCGGCTGTCGGTTCTGTTGGAGAGTGATCACGTGACATGACCTTCTCCCCCGCTGAATCTTTTAGGCCGCCCTACTCAGCCGCACTAGCCAACGTCTCTTGCTGAGTCAAGGTCTCCCGCCGAGGCTGCGACCAGACGGAGTGAATAAAGGCTCACACCATCTTCCGCTGCATGGGCGGAGTTGTGAGTGGATGCTCGTTCCTCAGAAGTCGTCGAACGTCTCCACGTCCTTTTCGCTGAACGACGAGCAGGACGAAGTGGGCCGCTTCTTGAGACCGTCCCGCTCGGGATAGTCGTCGAAGTTCCCGGTGTCCCCGTCGTGCGACACCTTGGGCACTATGGGCGGCTGTGTTGTGGTGGCGGTGGTGGACCGCGTGCGATTGGTGCAGAGGGCGGGCAGCAGGCACGTGAGAGGAGAAACCCATGGCCACGTGCAGATGGTTGGTAGAAGTGGGTGTTAGACCACGTCCCGTGCAGTGAGGAAGAGAGAGAGAGAAGAAACATTGGGAGAGGAGAGAGAAGAAGAGACGAGAGTCAGTCAAAGAAGGTTACGCGCCGATACCTTTACCTCTATTGGCAAACGGTTTCAGAGAACACGACGGACTAGAAAACGAGACGGGGACGATCACAAGGCGCCTTGTGAATGTCCCCGTCTCATTTCCTTGTCCGTCGTGTTCTCTGGTGCCGTTTGCCACTATAGTAAACCAATTAGCCCAAACATACGTTTTCACCTGTTCGCCTATAGCCTTTTGCCAAAAGCCCGCGGGCCACTTGGCACAATGATTAGTGCGGACGCCGCGCCGCGTTCTGAGAGCTATAAGTCCTTTCCAAGCGGCAGAAAGTGAGGAAGACCGTTCTCTTAGTATGCCGCCCTACAGTTCCAATGCGCTATCATCTGAGTAGGTATTCCAACTCGGGACCCTAAAGACCGCTCTGGCCACTCGCAAATCTACGAAGATTGGAATACTGGGACTTTTTTTTAGGGAACATCGTTTAGCCTCAATAGTTGCGACCGCTCTTCGTGAAATGGATGCTTTGTTCACGCAGTAAAAGAGCACTAGCGACATACCTAACAACACGATTTTCTTACGACCAGTGTTTTGTATTCCCACGATGACAATTCGACATGTTGCCGTAGATTAATTTTTGGCATTTAAATTGTGGTACTTAAACTGAGCATTTATGCCATCAAGCAGGTTATACATATTTCGGTAACGGTCTTATTTATAACACGAGAAGGCTTATTACGTCCATGCGACGTCACTACACGCAGCAGCTTGTGTTCTTAACTTAAAGTGGGTGGATGGAATGCACATGGTCCGCGGGAAACTTGGGTGGTTTAGTCGCAAACTTCACTGGTTTACAGAAGCGTCACCGAAGCCGCTCTGCTGGGGACGCCCAACTTTCTAGCACTTATTTTGCTACAGCACCGGTTCGTCATGTAATCTCTGGTTGCTAGACTAATTACGTTTTTGAGTGCTGCGCCCATCTAGGAGTTATACCTCGTACTAGTCCGACGAAAAAGCCCGAAGCGTCCGTAGATTTTACTGTGTTGCTTGATATTTTGCAATTCTTGCAGAAAAAAAAATTATAATTAAAAGAACACATTTATTTTGTAACTGACAGCTGGCTTGCAAAGTATTGCCAGTGGTTCCTTCTGGAACGTTTCTAGCATTTCAGTATGCAGAAATCCAAGAAACTCGCTGTCGTATACATTTCGTTACCGAAGTAAATGTTCCTGCTCACCTTGAGTTTCTTCTCGAGGACGTCTTCCCAGTTCGTCCCTTTGAACCATCTGTGCCGCTTGACGTCTTCGGCCCCGTTCTGAAACGTGTTCGCGTATATACAGCCATACTTAAAGACCAAGCAATTGTGTAACTAGTCTATTAAGAAATTACGCTATAGGATGCCCTGGGAAACAATCTGAGAACAAAGGAAGTATTTGCAAACTCTTTTTGCCTGACTCTCACCTGCCCCTACTTGTACGACCCTAGCACAAGGAGCAAATGTGTGCTGCCTGTTGTGGACTTGCCCAGCCAAGTCCACAGCAGCTGGTACAGCAGGCACATATCCGGCAGCCCTTGATTAGAAGGCATACGACCTCCACAGTAACCGGCAAAGTGCGTTAAAGAGGACTCTCATTACAAAACCGCACTGAAGTTCCTGCACAATGTGGGTTGCACCCATTAATATAATGTATGTTTTATGATTACGTATGCCTAAAAACAGCCCTTGTAAAAGAAAAAAATAAAATAACTGCATGCCCCACATTTAACGTCATTTTTTTAAACTTTCATAGTACATTAACGGAGTACATTCACTCTTATTCCATACAAGCAGAATAAACGTACGTCATTGCGGGGAGTGAGAAATCTCGGCAGCGGAGTTGAACACAATACGATACCATACTCCCGCATAAAGGAGTTCCCAGCAGCCAATAATAACTTTCGGAGTAAAGTCTCTGTAACGTCAGTGCTTTAACCTACGATAAACATTGACTAATTTCATCACACACAGAACATCGCTACTGAGAAATGAAATCCGGCTTTCATCAGGGATCTCCGGACCATCCGACCTTGCGTCACAATGGCAAGCGGGCAATCCGTCGAGGTATTAAGAAGCTTAACCGAGGAAGCACTGCTCATACCGAAACGGGACGGTCAGCGAAGCACGCGTATAATGATTTGTTCCCCTGCCACGCTGCTTAATTAAGACCTGTCACGCGGTGCTCCTTCGTTTCATGAAAGCCAAGCACAGGCCGACCCTAATTAACAACCTCGAAACAAGCAAATACAGAAGCATAATTACAGAAGCAGCTAGCCTATCATGACGTTGATGCAGGAGTATCATTACACGTATTCACACAGCAGTCGTTACGTACTACATCATGCAAATACTTTCACAACGCACCATGGTCAAGTCACGAAACTACATAGGCTTCATTGTGAGGCAACGTAAGGTTTCGATATTTTTTTTACTGCAACTGGCTCCTGAGAAATCAAGAATGTGGAAAAATAAAATCCTTTACAGAGAAAAGGAAGCTGCCTGAGCGCAGTTCCATGCATACAGGCTATTTAACAAAGGTTCGTTTCGCATTTATAGAGTATATAAATTAGAAACTAAATTAGTAAGCTATGGTTTTACTAATTTAACGAACTTTACGAGGGGATAGAAGTGAATCGAGATTTTTCTAATCATAGTTTGTATCCGCCCATTGGAATCGAGGTGTAGCAGCATGTGCGACTTCGACAGTTGGAGATGGCATACAGTACACAGCAACACAAAGGCGCAGAAAATTACCTTCATGCTTCCAAGCCTTTTCGTCCGGTCGTTCACCAGGAGCTTCTTTATCAGGTCTCTAAAAATGTGGAGGGTAACCTTAATTAACTTCCATCATAGTCTAGACTCAAAAACTTTACTCTGGGTCACGTTAACCATAAGAATTGTTCCTTCGTTTGTAAGGTTCAACTAATGCAACAAAACTCGGCGAAATCGCTTTTTCCATTACTGGTGATCACGCGCCTCGCTCTGCACTCACGCTAACAAACCTTATAGTCGTTATGGATATAATATTATACAAAAAGCAATATTTTATTATTTTAGAATACTTAAGAACTCGAGAAGTCTACGTGATAACTACCTCACAGTCTGTGCGGGAAACAGTGGTCGAGTTTTCTTTTCCTTTAGGGTTCTGTTCTTTTTTTTTTTTTTTCTTTTTGCTAAGGCAAAAAGTTATAGCAAAGTATATGTGGTCACTGTACTCGAAATAGTTAACTGCGTAAATAATAAATATTATAAATAATAAATAAAAAATGGCATAGCAGGTCTATTAAAGTAGTAATACATATGATCGTTATAAATTTAATTTAAATTCATCTTCTGTCTGGGGTGTTACGTGTCAAAACCAGTTCTGATAATGAGGCACGCCGTGGTGAAGGGCTCCGGATTAGTTTTGACCACCTGGGGTTCTTTAACGTGCACTACAACGCAAGCACACGGGCATTTTTGCATTTCGCCTCCATCGAAATGCAGCCGCCGCGGCCGGGGTTCGATTCCGCCATCTTGTGCTCAGAAGCGCAGCAACACCTTAGCTGGCTGAGCCACCGCGGCAGGTGCAATAATGAATGCGTATTTCTATTTTTTTTAGCTTTTCTGGCGACTTGACGTGGCGTCATCTTGCAGAGACACGTTCCCAATGCACTCGAACACTTGGGTTTCGAATTTGATTCGAAGTTGACTTTTTAAGCCATCAAAGTTGCCTGGCTCCAATGCTAGCCAGAACTGGATCGCACCCATAGTTGTCAGGCTGCTCATGTGTTAACACTAGCGCTCAGGACCAAGGGCCGAATTCAGAAAACATTTTGGTCATAAGTGCTGTTTGCTATTGGCCGGTCGCATTCGCTAATAGTTTGTATACAACATCACGATTGGATGGTATCTCTCCTCTTAGGAACAGTTTTGGCGTAAGAAATTTTTGTGAATACAGACCCAGACACGAATGCGGTTGACGCGTTAGGCTTGAGGCAAAAAGTTCTTTTAGTGATTCTTAGCAAAACCTGCCGATAAAGTAACGTAGTCTCTTGCCGTGTGAAACGGTGCATATAGTAAACGAAAACGCATGCAAGCTCGCTTCCAGATGCGTACGCAAGTACGGCGTATACGTAACAAATATCGTCAGTGACTATTTTCACGTAATTAAGATGCTGTCACTGGTGATCGCTGCAACGGTCAACGTATCTCTTCATTTGAGAAATTGGCCGCGGATCGTTGTCGGTGGTTACATGTCGTGCGCATGTATGCATGTTTGTCTTCTCTTCTTCGAGAATGTCTAGAAGGCACACTCTTCGAGATGCGCACGCCATAAGGTTCCTTTCATCAAGAAAGAAACACTCTTACGGCGCGAATACAGGAAACACTGCTTAGCTCAATTATACTTTTCTATATCTCGAAGTGGCGATGACATTTCTGCGTTAAGATAACGACAATTTCAAGCACAGAAATTGAGAGAGAGTAAAGGCAGGGAGGTTAACCAAATGAGAGGTAATTTAAATATTTATTATTTACGCAGTTAACTATTTCGAGCACAGTGACCACATATACCTGAAATCTTGGGATTCGGGTATAATCTTGGTATAATTAGGGTAAATCTTGGTATTCGGGTAGATATGGAAGTCGGTTTTTGATAGCCAACGATTGAAACCGTTGCACTAGCCGCTTTGACTAAATGCAAGGACTTACTTTGCGACGGGATCAATGTGCCTTGGCCACTCCACTTTTCCGGCCAAGATTTTCTCGTAGATGGCAAAGGGGTTGTCGTCGAAATACGGAGGGTACCTAATGTAGAGCAAAATGACCGTGAGGTGCAGCGGTGTACGCGGGACACACGCGCTGTGGACGTAAGCTGAACTCGCAAACAACATTAAGTGAACCGAAATGGCGCCGCTGTGCGTTCGCCAGTGTCCGTAACGTTGACATAATTCGTTTTCAAGTGCGTTGTAACACGAATGCACTTGGCGCCCTGCACTCTTATCTGGCCTTTCCATTTTATGCCTTTATATGGCAAATCAAACGGGTTCTCTCGGTAAACGTGACTTACTTATCGTCTCAGAGGTGCGATCCACCAATCTAGCGGAAGCGGTCATTTTCCTTCAGCGCTCATTTATACCAATATTGTTAAGTTGTTTCTCTTTTGCAAAATTTCTCAACTAAAACAGTTCCTACTTTTATTTTCGCAACCGGCAAGGAATTTGCCGCCTCTAAAGGAAGTGACTCCGGACTGGCTGACATGTCACAAGCGCTGTAAAGACGGCTTCGCATGGGCGAAATATAGCTCTACTACACAGGTGCTCTAGAGCATGATCTATTTAGTCCGGACTGTAGACTGCTGGTTGGCGTTGCGCATTGATCATTGCGCTGAGCGAGAAAAAAAAATGTCGGGAAAAAAGAGGCCAGGTGCACAGGACAGTCGCTCGTCTGTCCCCTCCGCAAGGCCTCTTGTTTCCCGGTAATTTTTTCCCGCTCAGTGCAATGATCACTTTTTATTCAGTGCAAGTCAACTTCGGTGAAGATGGAGCGTTGCCATATGTCACTTGAATTCAAGCATGCTTCACTTTGATGCTGCTATAATCGCACGCGCTTTGTGCCCCGATTGTGCTCGAGAAGATTTCGGTGTCGATGATCGAACACAATGCGTAACAAAGCTGGTTCTTTGTGTCAGGGGTAATCTCGTCCGAAGCGGTTAAAAGGATAACCAAAAAACAGTGAGACTGCACTACAACACAAAAAGGGTATAAAACGACGTCGCGCAAGGCATCATCGCGAGATTATAATATGATAGACTGACGTATGCATCACGACACTCTTCTTATACTGCATAGTAAGGAGACTGTATAGTAAGGACGGTGGACGTACCCAGCGAGCATCTCGTAGATGAGGACGCCCAGCGCCCACCAGTCGACGGCGCGGTTGTGGCCCTTGCTCTGGATTATCTCGGGTGCCAGGTACTCGGGCGTACCGCACAGCGTCCACGTCCTGCTTTTTTTGTATGCGCGCGCGTGTGCGTGCAACATAGACAGAAAATAAAAAAAGGAAACAACACGGGTTACACGCGACATCGTCGAGACCACACACTATATCATTTCCACACCCGCAATCCTCCCTCTTTTTTTTTTTTTTTTCGTCACGATCAGAGGCCGGATTCACCTAATTGACTCCTCTGAGAAGTCGTCCCTTTCGGCAACCAACCGCAACGGCGGCGACTGGCTCCTCAATCCTCCGCGGAGTGCCACGGCCATCGCCAGCAACGACCAGTCGCTGCGACGCACGATGGACGAAAGGAACGATTGGTTAAAGGAATCCATTGGAGAATTCGGCAGCGCATCGGGTGTTTATTGCCGTATACGGCGGAAATTGGCAGTATTCGGGAACCATCACGTGCATACACGTTTTAGCGCGTTATGTTACGTGATTTTTTTGGGCGGATACAGTGATTAGAGAGCTAGAAAGCAAGGAGAGGAAGGGCAGAAAGGACAACCAGACGAGCGTTCGGATTGCTACCCTACACTGGGTGGAAAGATAAATGGGGAATAACAAAAATAGAATAATGACCTTGCGTCCACTTTGTATATAGCCATTCGTGTTTGCAGGCAGTAAGTAGTATAGAGTGCTGGGAATGATGGGGTTCAGGAAGTAAAGGGGAACTATGACGTGTTTGACTGTTTCTATAGTGTGAGGACACTTCAACAGCGCCATATAGGGTAAATGGAGATAGAAGAGAAAGAGATGAGTGGACTGACACGGCAATGGCTGGAGGGTGGTTCACAGGAATGAGTCGAACACGGAGCAGCTAGCTGCTAGAGGGGCTTGCGTAGGCCTGTTTTTCATTTGTCTCCACTGGCCACTCCAAGCGGGAAGTCTGAAGTCTGTATTCACGAACGGGTTTAAACTCCATCTACCTCGAATTCAAGCATGCAGTGTGTATGGAACAAGGTCACTGATGTTTGAATAATGCTCCTCGGTGGTTCCTTCGATCAAGAGTTGCTTGGGAATCACGTCCCCGTTTCAGCACTTTCACATTAAGACGCTCAGCGGCCCTGGTTACAAAGTTACAGCTTCAGGAATCCCGAAGGAATGTTTTCAAAGCACGGGGACCACTCCGATTGAGAGGCGGTGCAGTCTTCTAGCCGTAAACTATCGAGGTGGAGTTCTGAGTGGAGGAAAACCGTTTACGAATAAGGGAGGTGGATAATTTCAAGATCATGTGGCTGCTAGATTATAGGCACGCACCAATTTTCATGTAGATCGGGTTTTAAAATTTGTTACCCATATATTATTAACGAAATTTGCAAATGTAAAAGAACAGCGCGAACGCGTACGAACGACCGAAAGAACGAACGGACACAAGCTCATTTTACAATGAATTTCCAACTAGACCGGTCACACACATTGCTTCAAGGGGTTTCTGAACATCGCCGCCGGATGGAACATGCGTCCTTAAACAAAGAGTTCACAGTGAAGCCCATCCCATAATATATATCCCTAATGAGCGCTCTCAAGACATTCTTTCAGTAAAGGCCTGACTCCAGCCCCTTCGCAAGCACGGTCACTTAAGTCGCACTCTGAGGCAAAATACACCTCACGAAGGTCGGTTTACAGGTAACCCTCTTTCTAATAACTGCGCCAGGAATCATATACCGAGAAGAAGGGCATCTCGTCGCCAACGTCAAGCATAAAGAAGCACTCAGATTTCGCAGCGGCTATACGCGTAAAAGCCTTTTCGCATGTGAAAACGCTAACCTTTTTTTCCCAGGCAATATGGCTTCGGGGCTTAAGTGAACCCCACGCGCCTCTTCCATGTATAAAAGACGCGCAAGCGCGAGTTGTCGACTCTTCGCTCCGCAGCACTCTCGCCCAGTGCTTGCGAATGCAGCGTTTGTATAGGAACACGGCGCCCGTGTATGCGCTGTATCATGAATTCTGCACGCGGTTCTCTGGAAGCAGAGGGCATGCACAAACACACCGCTTCCTACGTGACATATAGCAGGCACTAAAACGACAAAAAGTCCACGCGCTCGTGAATATTTCAGCGCCCACGTAGACTTACATAGGAAATGGAGCGATGACAAGCCGTCTCGAGAAGCAATGGAGCCGGCGGCGCTTGTATATACAGATGCCACGAGTATCGGCGAAGTGGCTATGAAGATGCTATTCCTCCCTCCTATACCTTGGCGACTTACTCCAAACTGTAAATACCAACGTTTCCCGAATGCTAGCATGATAAAGCGCGGAAAATGACTACATTTGTGCCGGTACTGACTATTTCCTAAACTAAATAATATTTTTGTTGCTTTATAGATAAAGATTTGGCGCTCAGAATCGATAAAAAGAAGGCATGGGACACTTTTTTTTTGCATTTACTCAAAATGTTATGTTCCTTGCGACAACAAACGCGCGTGCAACGTCAAATAGCCGCGTAGCCAAATTATGCATGAAAAGCTGACAATGTCGGTCAACGGGCACCAGTCTGAGCTCTTGTAACATGGGCTTTTTAGTGACACACGGTGAAATTACGAAAAACAAATAATAACGACTGGTATTAAGGCGACAATATATATATATATATATATATATATCTTATGTGAGAAACCCGGATGCGCTGCTTTGTATACGTATACCCGTTTTAGACCGGCCACTGAAAATTAAAAAAAAGTAAAGTACAGGCGGAATGACCTTATACACGCGTAACTGCATACTGTCGTCTTCCGCAGACGACCAGGCAGAATGCTATCCAAAAGCTCAGAGTAACGCTGATTTCCGCACGTACCGTGTCTTGCGGCTTCAAACTGCGGATGTGCACGAAGCGCGTAGTTAAAGCGTTACTTGTAGACAAGACGCGCGTAGTCTTAGTTCTGTTCCTGGAAACGGCTACACTGCCAAGTGGTGACAAAAGCTGCTTTCCGGAAGGACTATATACTATACTCGCGGACAACTTTCTGCGGCAATGAAGGGAAAGCTACGGGCGCGTGGATGCTGCACATGTGTTAGCGCGTCAAGTAGTCCGGCAGCGTTTGACAGTGCTTTTTGGTTGCTCGGAACGGACGCTGAATCGACACAACTTTCACGTGCGACGCTTTCGCGTTTGCCCAGACGCGGAAGGGAAAAGCTGCAAAATAAGTAAACTTTTACGCTCATTGGTTTGTTCTGTCTTATTTAACTGTTGCTACTAAGCTGCTTATGTTTTCTCTTCCCCAGCCTAAACCAACGTGGATTAAAACGCGACACTCTTTTCAGAAGCGCTCTCCCTTTTGCGCGCTTTGCCTTCGTAGCTTTCCCCTCATTGCCACAGAAAGTTGTCCGCGACTATAGTTCCTCAACTTCGGCCATTTGCTTTATTTGGAAAGCGTGTCTACGTCGAATAGCCAAACAGCCGCTTATATTTAGGTGAAAGCACTGAATGAGCTCGCACGCTACTTAAAAACGTGCCAATACAACGTGCTTTGTCAAAACACGACTGAAATGTTACGGGCATGTCTATACCGCGATCAATTTGGACAAGGAAACGCCGGCACAGCGCCATTCGAAAAGAAGTGAATCGCCAGATTTTGCAAGCATACGGAAAAGTCACACGTTCCTACCGTGTACTCCAGCGTTCTGCACCGTCGCTTTTACTATGGAGGAAGTCGACGCCGCTTCAGAAACAGGCATGCGCCGCTTTGTTGCAGTTATTTAAGATTCTGTTTTCATTTTGAACTAATCGACCTCTCTTATGAGAGGTCGATTTTTTCATGCATTTTAGGCGTAGCAATATTTCGACGCTCAGTAGTGATTTTGCTTTCCTGAGTAACGGCTGATGGAGCATGATATCATATTGGTGTAAGAGGCTCCTCCAGGGTCCCCGGGAATATCATTGCCTTTTCACCAGGTCCTAAACGGCAGTGCCTTTTTAGGTGGCTATCTAAATGAATTAATAAGTGAGTGAGTGGAAGACGTGGAAAAGAACATTGGGCGTTGCCTATAGGAGAAGCACCACGTTGTTCCTTCTGTAAAACACTCGGCAGTCAGGCCAGCTGATAATTTGTTTCATTGTTCCTTCAACGTGTGATCACGCACAGGTCACCACTGTTGCGGGAGGGATGAAATACAGCTGGTATGACTGTCGAGCGCTTTATTCAAGGCAACATGACATTCATGCCGGACGAGCGTCATATTCTTATTATGAATGAATGAATGAATGAATTCTAATCGTGCAGACACGTCTTTCTTGTGAAGTGTGTTTGAAATGAATCCGGGTATGCAAGTGTGTCAGAGAAAGAAGAGAGAGAAAGAGAGGGCGACAAAGACCTGTCGTGCAGCTTCTTGGCGAAGCCAAAGTCGGTTATCTTGAGGTGCCCCTCTCGGTCCAGCAGGAGGTTCTCAGGCTTGAGGTCCCGGTACACGATGTGCATCCGGTGCAGGTACTCCAGGGCGAGCACGATCTCAGCCGCGTAGAAGGAGCCCGTGGCCGATGTGAAGCGACCCGCGTTGCGCAGGTAAGTGAACAGCTCGCCGCCCGAGACGTACTCGAACAGCATGTACAGGCACGTGGCGTCGTGGTGCGTCCAGGACCTGCGCGCCAGGAGAACCGGACAGGTGTTCTGAAGGTGACCTATAAGCAGCAGCTGAAAGCAGCCTTCCTACCACCCTTTCCACTCTACAGGTCTACGACACATCATCATCATCATCATCATCATCATCATCATCATCATCATCATCATCATCATCATCATCATCATCATCATCATCATCAGCCTATATTTATGTCCACTGCAGAACGAAGGCCTCTCCCTGCGATCTATATATCCAAGCTTCAATGTGTTGATATTGAGCGGCGCGAACTAGAAATGGTTAGAATTTTCAAGCTCATTTATTGCAGCTGCATTGCAAATGTAAAAGTCATAAAAAATAAAAAATAATTTAAAAAAGACAAGCACTTGTGGGCTGGGCAGGCTCGAAAGAAAACTCTAAAGAAGCTACGACAAGAACCACGTCAAATGCTACGATATACTAGCTCCGCAATTGGTTTCGCTCTAAAAAGTCAATGTCTCAGCCTAAATTTGTCCCTGAGGTCACTGCACCTGGCGTAGGGCATCTAAGGAAGTTCGGAGCATCTAAGAAGGTGGCCGCAAACACCAAGCCAGACATAAAGACCATCTTTCCTAGCCAGTAACACCATTCGTAAGCTCAATATGCTTACTTCTGTCTTTCTTTATTTAAAGTTACATTTGTATTTCTTCTATATAATTTTTAAAATATATGATGTTTGGAAGATGTTGGCGTCTTTAATTCGCGCCGGCTACTTCTTTTCACATAAAGATTAAAATAATGAACGCTACAGACATAAACAAAAACCACACACTATCACACTCAAACTTATATTCAACTCGCATAAATAAGGCATACCCATTTAAAGTCAAGAAAGATAAATAAGTGAAACACATTCAGTCTTAAAGTCAGATCACGTATTTTTAATATCTTTAACCTGGGACAAAATAACGCTGTTATTACGTGCACTCGGATTACTTCATTCTTTTTTTAATTAGTCTTTCTTATGGCACTATCTATTGATTAGTAATATAATTTTCTTTCTATCGTTTAATTTCTATTATAATTTTGCGCTATCCACCCGACTGTCGACCAATGCGGTATTGCGAGTATGAGTCACCGAATTGATGAAAGGATAACAGTCGACCCTAGCCAACAACTCATTCGTTTAGTCGGCTTCTTCACACGCTTCAATGTTCGGCAGAAAAGCCCGCTTGTGCGTAAGTCTTTTTTTTTTTCTTTCTTTTTTTTTTTCTTCTTTTTTTGCATTGGCGAGCTTTACGGACAAGGACAAGCGGCCGCGTACTACGTCGTTTCACGAAGAGCTACTGAGACTCCGAAGCGTGTGCCTAAGTAGGCTCGTTGTCGGAACCCTTTTCTCGCCGACCTCTTGGACAAGATAAACAGAGAGGACATATTTCCCTCCATGACAGAGAGCACAGCTAACGGCCCCCGCCACGAGCGGGGCACTTCTACACATGCAAAGATGCTCACGCAAAGAAGCCCCGACAAGTAAGGCGCATGCAGCGCAAACCGTCAACGCTCCTCGCAAGCTGCACACAGTTCATTCAACCTACGCTCAAATCTTTTCTTTCCGCTCTTTCTATCTCCTGCGGCTTCTCCCACTTGCACGAGAGCATCAATCCTCTGGCAACCATTTTATTCAGCTTCGCTTTTTTGAAAGCTGGAATGAGAAGATATGGCAAATATTTGTTCATCGTTCGTAGCACGAGACATCGAAGAAAAGAAAGAAGAAAAACGAGCCGAAGCTTTTAAAGTCCGGCTTAGCGTCGCTCTGCAAGCCCTGCAGCTCATGAGCTTCTTTTTACCCGACTATAGCTGCGGCTTTTTCTGAAGTGCAGTTAAGCCCGGTAAGCGCCAGGAAGCTCTCATCGAAATTGAGACCACGTGCTGTTTCGATCACTCTCCCGAGTGGCCTCGCAGGCATATAGTATATCCCTGCTGAGAACCAGAAGCACTTCGCTTTCCGGAAGATTGACCGGCGTCTTACCCAGCTCGTCTTTTTTTTTTTTCTCTTTCTGTTATTATTATTATTTTTTTTGTACTGGTGTTGCGACTGAAGTCTTCCCTCTTTTACTTTACTTTTCGTACGTCTTCCTGCGGAAGGTGTTAACAAAACAAGAAGTCGGGCGAAACTCGAGCTATCACTTTGTTGACTAGTGAGTTCGCGCGAATATAGCAAAGCAGCTACAGCACCAAATCCGTTTACAGGGATTCGAAAACGTGTGACACGTGGCTTTTACTTTGAATCGGTTTCAGGAGATGTGATACGAGCATGCGCTATGTCCACTCTCGTTTCAATAAAATAAAGATAGCGTCGTTTCCTGTGAAATCTTATAATGCGTTTACCGTCACCGTTAGCGGAGCTTAGCGGGGCCATGTCGGGACTCGTCCTTGTAAGACCGTCCTGACTTAATTTGACTTGTTTTCGAAACGGCGCTGTAAACATGAGTGAAGTTATCACTTATGCCTTTCGCAATATTGGCTACGCACCGGCGTTCGATACGCTTGTTTGTACTTTTTTTTTAATCCTGTATAAATCGGAATTATTTGCGTGACAAGCCATGTTTCTCTTTAAATAGCTAGTGTGTACTGTTCCTTTCTTTTTTCTTTTGATGATGTTATGCGGTTCCCTATGTGTTTTTTCTTCCTCTAGAGTTTTGTCGTCCGAGCTAAAGTTGGTTTTGTGAGGTTTCTTATATATTTTCGCGCGTTATGCACACAATCCTTTCTGCGTAGGTCGCTATGACTATATTTGTACGTCGGCCGTTATAACTTTTTGTTTTGTTGCGACGCAGTGCAGAAGACGCAGAATAAAGAAAAATAGATGAGAGATAAACAAGAGGAACACCGTAAAATGAGGTCTCGAAGCAATCTCTTCTGACAACTTCGTTATTGATCTGCTTTAAAGTTACGCTATGCTTGAAAACAGAGGTGGCTCAACCAGGCTACGTGGTAGCCGTCCTCTATGGCATGTAAAGATGACCATAACCATGGTACGCTTGATTTTTTTTATTTTAACGGTGAATCTGTTGTTGCACTAGACCGCACCAGCCTCCAGCGCCATCGAACGTTCTGAGCAGCGTCAGTTCAAACGTGTTAAGATAGCTCCTCCATCCGGAAGCGAACCAAACTCACTCGCGACCTAACGCTGCAGTCTTTTTTAAACCTCTTTTAAAGCGCCAACAAACTATAGGGCAAACACTGTCGTCTCCTCAGCGAGATGCGTTCATGAGGTTAGACCATCTGCTTCGGTCTGTGGGCACTGCAATCTTGGAAAACGCTCGGCATTCACTGGTTTCTGCACGCGGCGTCAGTACGCCGGCGCACTCGGGCAACGGTATACACTAGCCTGTGCAAACACGTTGCTGTTTCCAGATATACCACACAAATATGTGTTAAGCAGTATAGCCTAAAGGCAGACGTGCCATGGATGAGATATAATTAAAATCCTTTCAATGTAAAGCTGGTTTTTCGAGCGTGTGCCCCGTGCCCATTTCCAGCGCATTTAGCTGCTGCTCCTGATGATGATGATGATGATGATGATGATGATGATGATGATGATGATGATGATGATGATGATGATGATTGTTTCTGGTGGCAACCCTTTGAGACAAGTGCCATCAAGTTAGTTCTTCCAAACATTCTGCTGCATTTCTATATTTCGACATCTTTATACTCTTAGCTACATCACTGTTACCCTCAGACGTGAGGGATGCCCCGGTGGGAGATGGGAGAAGATGCATGGTTTCAACTCACATGCGGATGATGAAAGGGTGTTGCACTTGCAGTAGGATGGCCTTCTCATTCTTGACGTGCTCGACCTGCTTCAGCCGGATGACGTCTGAGATCTCCAAGATCTTCATGGCGTGGAAGGCTCCGCTCCCGTCACGACACAGGCAGACGCGACCGAAAGTGCCCGTCCCTGCGTGGAGGATAGACACCATCTTTGAGAATGACATCGCCTTTACGAACGTGGGCGGGCCTTGCACAGCCCACCTTCACTGTGTAGTCCCCGCCTTTTAATGGACCGCCTGGCGCTAATTGCCGGACATGTGGCTCACACTATTGTTTTTCCTCAGGGACCTAGCTCGTTAGGGAGTCCTCAATCGGCGCCCACTTACGGAACGCATTTCTGGAATTCATTTGAGAATGACATCGCCTTTACGAACGTGGGCGGGCCTTGCGCAGCCCACCTTCACTGTGTAGTCCCCGCCTTTTAATGGACCGCTGGCGCTAATTGCCGGACATGTGGCTCACACTATTGTTTTTCCTCAGGGACCTAGCTCGTTAGGGAGTCCTCAATCGGCGCCCACATATGGAACGCATTTCTGGAATTCATTTCTAAATTTAATTCAATAATTTCAGCCGGCTGTTCGTCGCCCGAGGTGGGTGGCCTCCCTAGTCAGGAGTACACAAGAATGCTGGGAAATACTCAAACATGGAAGCAGCACCACCAGTTACTGCCGCAAAATGAGTTACCAGCGCTGTAATGTAAATGACATAAAAAAAGGACAAAACATCCCATTCCTTTTCTCGACCTTTCCTGATGAGAACATGTAGCGTTGCCACCACTCACTGACAGCCATTTTGGTCTGATGAACACTGTGCAGGAACCGAGTTTTTATTTCATTCTGACGCCATCGTGCGCAATACAGTGCTGTAAATGCGCATCTGTCAGCAAATATGGTATGGAAGCGGCCATATTTTTAGTGTAAGGGACAGAGCGTGCTATAAATGCGCTTGGATACAAAGGACCTACATCATAAGTGTCCTAGGAAGATGCAGCAAAAAGGAAATTGAAAGCAATGTCAGCAACTAAACAGAACGAGGAGGTGAAGGGGGAGAGGGGACTGAAGAGGGGGGTGTCCTATATGTCTGGTCATCTGTACCATACAGACACAGAGAAACGAATTTCGATAAGCATACCAAAGTGAAGCGCAAGGTAAAAGGAAGTAAGATAGTATAAACATACGAGGGGAGGGGGGAGGAGGCACGAATTTGCGGCGGCGATGTCGTAAATCTGCAGAACGACATTATAGGAGCTCGCGTTTCGTTTAGAAACGCGGAAGAGTATGGGCATGGCCGCCGGCGCGCAATTCCGAAATCGCGAAACAAAATACGGCGGGACGATACAATGAAGCCGGTCCCCCTTCGTTATAAATCTTCCCAGATAACTTCAACCTGACCATCAATAAAGGGCGCGGCCCAGCATAGCAATATCACGGCGAGCTAGACTGCAAATTCTCCTACGGACCTTTCCGACTGTTTGCACTTTCGTCGCTGCTTTTGTCGTACGCCGCCGGGCTTTCTTTCTTTCTTTCTTTCTTTCTTTCTTTCTTTCTTTCTTTCTTTCTTTCTTTCTTTCTTTCTTTCTTTCTTTCTTTCTTTCTTTCTTTCTTTCTTTCTTTCTTACATTTTCTTATCCCTTTCTCAAGGCTCTGTATACGACGAGTTTCACAAGGAAGAGAGAGAGAGAGAGAGAGAAAAGTACACAAAATATTTGAACGCTTTCAACTCTCCCGCCGACTTCATGCGCGACTGCGTTCGAATCTAAGTCGGTGGCCCGCTCTTCCCTCGTCGGTAGTGGTATGATTTCGACCATGGTTGAAACGGAATAAGCATCGGTACGAGCTTTCAATCGGCCTCCGTTCGTGTGAACCCGAGAGGCGGAAGAAAAACCTTTCGTTCAGACGCGTGCGACGCATTCAAGAGGCCCGTTTACTCCGACGGTGCGGAATGGCAAATGAAATGCTTTCGTGAGAGAGCTCCTGCATTACTCTTTCTTTCTTTCTCCTGATGGATCGCCGCCATCGTGTTGGAAGGTGTATGTAGTGTCGCGAGTCATTAATCTTGGGGAACGACATATTCGCACGGTAAATTGTTAACGTGTTTGTAAAGCACAATGCCGGCGAGAAATAAGAGTCGTGGAGGCAGAAACAATAGCGCTTGCGCGAGACCACCGACAGCGATAAATTATAATTCGCTTGAGTGGAGAAACAGCAAAACTGGCATAGGCGGGGAGAATAGGTTTCTCTCTCTTCCTCTCTCTCTCTTCTCTCTCTTATTTTTTTACCTAGGTGCTCAGTACGCGCCTGGAGTGACAAATGATGGCCGCCACTACATTAATATACAGAAAGCTAGATATCCTGCTGCTTACCGAGCTCCAAACAGAAACGTATATAAGTCGCGGAAGGTATTCGCAAAGCAGACAGTGTCAATAAAAGCGTACTCACGATGTACGTGGTTTGTGATGACAGCTGTTCGAGGTACATCAGACTGGACAGAGCCAGTGAGCGTCACACGCAAATTACTATAAACGAAAAGCTATAGGTCCAATGCGCGTGTCAGTAGTGAGAATGACGTCAACCTTCAGCTACAAAGTTTTCAGACTCCAGACGCCGCACAGAAACGCCAAGAAAGCGCCGTGCAGCTCGTACGCTATCTTACACTAATACGCCACTGGTGAGGGAGCTACCAGAATGTGCTCTGGTGCTCGAGCCTGGGCAGACGACTTTCGCTTTGTGAGTGCCGCCATCTTGAGCCGTAACGCAAGAATTAACTCCATTATGTGGGCAGCAACGTCACGACGCTAGCACGCTCTTCAAACGCCGGACGCGTCTATGTAAACATTTTCATGCATAAAAAGCAACACGATACGTTGCGGAATTTGTGGCTGATTAATCAGCAATAGCAATGCATGATGTCACTCCAAAGCCTCCATAAAATAGTTTGTATATGGTTACGCGCCATCCCCAGCGTAATTGATTGGCTGACTCCAACTGCAGTGACACATTATTGATCGTAAAACAGACTATAGACGCTCAACTTGTGTAGGCGTACAGTGCGGTAAACACTTAAAAATGCACAGGCCAAGCCTGGTAAAAGAAGATGCTTGCGTATAGGTCGCGAGAATATTCGATATTTTTGTGAGACCCGCTGTCGGTAAACAACTACCGCCGCCGAAACACCCCGTTGCTGTTTAATGACGATGTAAACCGAGGAATATATGCTACCGTAAGAGCGGATATCCCAAAAGCACCAGTATTAAACCCTAGCTTCTATAAAATAAAACAAAAACAAGAACACAAATAAAAAAACAAAGGCGCAAGGAATGACGCGGGCTGAGGGGGAATGACGCATGAGATAGTCTATACAGTAGCATGCTATCTAAACGTATTATGACTCAGTGAAGTTCGCGTAAAACATTATCGATTGTTTTTTTTTTTTACATTTACTTACTTGAAAACATTAGATGCCACGTTGAAATGACTATAGCCAATTTGAACATCCTACGAGTTGTAAACGATTGTTCTTATTTATTTACTCCCCCCAACCAATGCCTTATTGGGTGAGCGATAAAAGCATTGTTAAATGCAAAAGACAACAAGGTTGTGCATAATTAATACAAGAAATAACTTTTAGTGCTTCTTACCCCAAGATTTGTGAATACGGTTTATCTATTTCCATCATCTCCATGCTATGGAAAGGCAGCAGCTCCAATGCATCATCTGAAAGGATCCGTGTGAAACTTCTCTCTCTCAAAAAAGAAAAAAAAATGCCTAGGGTTTGTTTATAGAAAACGTGTACTGATTTACCTTTTTATAGACTTGTTCTCCTAGCTATACACGGAACTTACAGGGGGTCTGTAGACTAAGCTCTTTAGGACGTCTATATATTTTCGCATACTTGTGACCCATTGACTTAACCCGCCGCAGTGGCACAGCCAGCTAAGGCGTTGCGCTGCTGAGCACGAGATTGCGGGATCGAACCTCGGCCACGGCAGCCGCATTTCGATGGAGGCGAAATGCAAAAACACCCGTGTGCTTGCGTTGTAGTGCACGTTTAAGAACTCCAGGTGATCAAAATTAATCCGAAACCCTCCCCTATACGGCGTGCCACATAACCAGAACTGGTTTTGGCACGTAAAACCCCAGCAAGAAGGAGAATACCCATTGACTACAAAAGCAATGGTTGCCAGAATGTCTGCAATCATTGGTTCGCAAAATGTGTAAGCCCATGCGTCCGCAGGCTGTATATTGACATCTACGAATACGCTTTATATTAAAACGACTGCGAGGTTTCTACCGGGTGTCTGGGTGGCGCTGTCTATTACTTGATGATGAAGAACCAACTAGCCCAAAAACACGTCCTTACCAGTTTCTACCGGACTGTCCAAATACATCGTTTTGGGATTTACCGCGCACGTAAAGCCCCTATACCTTCCCCGCAGTTGCACGCAAGGCAAAGTGCCCGCGTTTTCAACGCGCGCGAGACCATCTCCGCACATCCGCTTCTCCAAACACCTGATGGATCGATGATGGAAACAAAAGGTCGCCACCCGTCGTTTCTTAACGTCCGGCTTTCCGCGTCCGACACGCAGGCACGTCGCGCGGCTGCTTGCGCTGTGACACGCCACAGAGAGCGGCGGCACGTACGCCGCGAAGCTCACACGCAAGACAGCCGGACGTGCGTAGGAGGTCGGACGTGTGTGGCGGCGACCAGCTCTCTTCCGGCGAGCCAGAAGCAGCGGCCTAATTAGGCGTCGCCCTTTGATGTCACTTGCCTTCGCGCTCGCCTAATCCGATCACGCGCATGTCCTTTTCTCTGGGCAGCAGGCTGCCCTCATCCTCCGCTTCTTCCCGCAAGTGTCTTGATAGAGGCTATTTTCTTCTGGCCGAAAAGAGAGCGTTGTAGTACGTCGTTATCGCGTTAGCCGCATGCTCACACGAACCCAACGAAGGAGTGCGCAGAGTAGTTGCCTTCTTGAGACAAAGGGGGCCGAAGAGTCCCGAGACTCCTGGAAAGTCTGCACGTGAGCGAAAAAGGTCGGCGTTGTCAAATATTTGACAAGGGACACGTGTCCTGAACAATAGTACTACAAGCAAGTGGAAAGGGCGCTGGTGAGCAGGAGGCACGCGGGTGACAGCGGGCCGCACCACGGTGTTGCTGTCTTCACCCAAGCCCTCCTCGTCTTGCCTGTTGGGTCGAACGAGAGTTGGAACGCAACAGGGGCAACCAGATTTCAAACGAAGGACCAGGCGGCTGCTCCTCTCAATAACACGACGACGCGTGTACGCGTACTTCCGGTGAAAAGCGAGCATGCATTAGGGAGGTACGTTTTAAAGCGAATTGAGCTTTCTTTGCGAACGCTACCGAACTTTCCTGACCGTGGCTGCTGGGTGCTGCTGCTGTGTTGCCGAACGGTTCAGACTTAAAAAAGAGGGGAAAAAAAGGAAAAAGAATTACGTGCGTTGTGGCGGGATCGAACCACAGTACTCCAGCACCAGCACAACATCCCGATACTCTACCCATTAGTTCACAATAACTTTTTTCTTTCTTTTTTTTTTTAGACTTCTTGTTGCAACAACCCGATACAAAGGGGTTAGTTAAACAAATAACGGCAGTCTACTTTGGTTGACATAATGCGTTAAAATTTCTTCATTTCTGACAGTTCATCAAGTACACTGATCCATTGAGGAGGTTCAGCTTGTGATCGATACACAACACGTGTGTAACACACATTTTCCACAAAATTCTCCCTTGCCGATTGAGTGTTTATGTCAGCGTGTCTGATGGCCATTCGTGTTCTCCACAAACTATGGAGGCCCAGAAGCATGATCATACCGTAGGGTATGCCGCATTTATTTTCCACGGGTAGGTATCTTATACCAATAGGTGTTATGGGTAGTTCTTTCATCAGGGTCCATTGCATCACATCCCAAAAGTCTATAGCGTCCCAACAATCAATGAATGCATGCTCAAGTGTTTCTGGCTTTTTGCACAGTAGACAGTTTGTTCATGGCACAAATATGCCCTTTTCTGCAAGCCATATTCTAACTGGGATAATATTAGTGTGCAACTTAAAAAAAGAATGAATTTGTACCTGGTTTCACGGGCATATCTGCTTAACTCTTTTTAAAACATCATTTCCCGGACCTCCGTAGTTTATAGACATATACATGGGAACTGGCAACATGACATCAATCAAATCTTTGTAGAGAATCTTTTTTGTTACAACATTTAGGTACTCCAACGAGAATCGAGCGGTTAAGAATTGATAGGAGGCTACCACCTCCTTTGTATATCCCGTGACTCTTCTGTTCAATTCACTCACACTAGATACAATAAATTCTGGAAGTGCACTTCTTCGTCGTACTTGCATCATTGAACGTAACGAAAGGGTTCTCCTGATCCTTCAAGAACATGAAATGGGAAACAAGTTGACGAACAAACAAGTGCGTGAGTCCCCCTGTCGAACAGACCGAAACAAATTGGTCCGACTGACCCTCTCCCAACTGTAACCCCAAATGTATACCGCGAACACCGTATGCATTTTCTGAACGTTCACACGAGACATACACAAAAATTCCAGGACGTACCATACTTTGACAACTAAGAAAATGTTACAGTAGCCTTAGCAAACATTGATAGGTTGCGCCCCTGCCAGCCTGTCGCTTTCTACCGTACCCTTGGCGTAACTTCATCCCGATATTCCGCGCTCCTGTCATAATGTTCGAGAGGCACACCTTGGTACTTAGAAGGAACTGTTGTCCGCTGCAGATTAGCAAAGTGGGGCGGTGTAATATCCGAGCGCCCATGCCAAAATCCGACACTCTTTTCCCAGTTGATCTGACCTCCTGTCTGCTTACAATTTTTTTTTTTTTGCAGTATTTGTGACCTCTTGAACACTTTCTCGATCGCTGCAGAAAACCGCAATGTCGTCTGCGTAGGCCAGAACTTTCGCGTGAGAACCTTATGCGTCTATACAGTGCCAACGCCAACGAACTCTTTGAAATGATCGCCGCGCGTGTCACATTGAGTAGGACGAGTGCGCGGGAGCACACGCCCGAGCGCCACTTTCTTCAACACCAAAGACGCAATAGTGAAATGGGCGAAATTATAGCATTTGATTAATCGCTTCACATAGATTTCAAGATGTGCGTTGGATCAGCACAATTCTTTTCTTTTCGTTGCGTGGGGGAGGGGGTTCAATTGCGATCGAGCTCGACCAAACAGACGATACGCCGAATTCTTCAAGCGGGCACAAGTGCACTAGTACACTACTTGAAGTTCACCGGTTTAAGAGACCGCTTATAGTGTCCCTGTGCATCCTCCCACGTGCACTCGGTGCTCATTCTCTCCCTCTTTTCCTCATTCTATTCCCCATTTCCCTTACCCCCAATGTAGGGTAGCAAACCGGACGCTCGTCTGGTTGACCTCCTTGCCGTTCCTCTCCTTGGTTTCTCTCTTCAAGCGGGCTTCCGCGCATAGTTACAGCGCTTCCTATCCCAGTGCCATTCGCCCCTTCCCTTTTCCTCATGCAAATCGCTTCCCTAGTAGACACAAAGCGGAGAGTGCGCGTACGCACGCGCAACTATCCCTTCTGGCCTGCAGCGCGAGCGCCACAGCTCGCTGCTTTCTCGGTGTTCAAGTTCCACCATCCACATTCGACAGCGCGGAGAAAGACGTTGGCAGAATCTAGGTTTTTTCGACCACCCAGTTCTCTAAAAAGGCACAAAGGGCTTTTATACTGATCGCGTTTAAAGACATATCTTTTAAGCCCTGATACGCGCGACGCACATGACGGCTACATAGAAAAAAAGAAAAAAAAAAGACAGCAGATCCCACGCCCTGTGGGAATCGATGTCATGCGAAGCAGTGTGCAGGGAGCCTACCAATTTAACGAAACGACCATGAGAGCACCAAGACGTAGGCGGCTGTTTCATGACCAACACGACACGCATGTCATGACATTTATCTCACGACCTATCATTTATGTTCTTCATACACTCTTGTCGTACTATGCCAATTTTGGTACATGTCAAGTTAACGAAACTACCATGAGTTTTTAAATGCTTCGCATTTAAGAACAGTCGCTGAGTGTGTCGCCACGAGCGCGTGGGCTAGTGAACTTGGAGTTAGTGAAGTGCGAGCCGCCTCAGTGAACCCGTAACAGGTTAAAAAAATAAGGCGAGTGAGCAACCTGTTTTCAAAACAACGAAACGGCGCAGATGCAGTTTCAAGCTGGACTTTACGAGCTTGCGCAGTGCTCCCCGTTTTAACGAGACGCTGTGCTCTTCCCGTGAAATCACGCGGGTCCGTTTACTTTACAGCGCGCCTGTTCGAAGAAAAGGCCGGCACGAGCCACCTGGGCTCTACCGTGCCGAGAGGCGTCGGGTGTTTCTGCGCCCAAAGATCACTGAGGCTATTTCTTCCTCGCTCTTTCAGACACACACAAACACATGCATAGAGAGAGAGAGAGAAGACAAATTTAGGTTATAACCACGTCAACAAGTAGAGCGTTCCGTTAGCTATTGGAAAGGGGAGCAGAAGAACTTGAAAATTCGCGGCGCATCCATCCTTTGAAGATGACTGGTGACGTTAGTGCGATTGGAAATATTTCTTGCCGTGTCTTTGGCTCGTAAAACCTCGGAATCTAATTTAAGTTTAAACTATTTGTTATGATGGGTGTGTAATTAGTGATTAGTATCAGGACGTGGCAGCTGTATTGGGAAGTCGGTCGTAACGGCGAGTGATACGCTGACATTTTGCCTGCTCGAAACGACGACAGTCTGTGATTGTAGAACAGTTCTTGCACAGTCGCAGATTGATGGCGTCATCGGCTGTGCCTTTCAGTACGTGTCCGACTTTATCCGTTTCAGGCATGTCCTTGTCGACCTTGCGGCACATAGTTAACACGTCCTGAATATAGGAGATGAACGGCTGTGTGGACGCCTGGGCGCGAGTTATTTCTTTGACCGCTATAGTTGTCGTCCGATAGGTTTCCCAAATAGATCGCGTAATTTCTGCTTACAGAACTTGTCAAATCTTCCTCATGTGTCGCGAACCAGAGTACCGCAATGTGCCGCAAATAGGAACAGACATTCGCGCGTATTATCGTCGGATAAGTCAGCGTAAAAGAGGTTAGAGACAAGCACAGACAGTTAGATATTGTAAAGTGCGTGAAATATCCTAAGAATGGTATCTGCATTAAAAGATGTAAAAGAGAGAGAAAAACAAATCAGAAGGAAGAGGAAGACAGTGGTAAACACGTTTACTGTGTCATACAGTGAAAGGTGTTTGTTCACGCAAGCCTGTCGTTCTAAAAAAATTACAGAAACGGCTTAAGCGCGCACTGTGGGAAGATGAACGGTGACCTACCGCATGTCCCACAACGCTAGCCAAGTTGTTCAAGGACAAAAAAAGAAAAGAAATCGTGCAAGGCCCAATTATAACGCCTACGTAGGTATTATAACTCATAGTTCTTATAAAACCGTAGGTCTTATATACGACCTACGCGTTATAAGATATTCGCGTTAAGGTCTAAAGGTTAAGATCTGCGTGTTGTATGACCTACTTCTTATACCTGCGGTCTTATAAAACTTACGGGTTATTATAAGACCTACGTTCGGCAGTCTTATAATTGGCTAACGTTAGCTGGTACACGTTATATTGCACAGTGAAGACGACTTGGCGCCGAACTGCGTGGTTGCCGATCCTTCTGTGGACGCCGTATTTTGCTTATCTGCGTCGACGGAGCAATGTCGCTCAGTTTCTATGCATTTGGGATACTATATGACGGGAAGCTGCTACCATGCTATTTTTCTTCTCCACTGAAGAAACGTGTTGCGCAATTACTCTTAAGCTCACGCTCTTTCTTCTCGATTTTACGCGACTCAGATGACATGACAATTTGTTGCCCGTTTGTTGCGAAATAAATAGGACAAAATTTAGAAGTGATCTCTCCACAGACATTATTACACTGCTCAATGCATTTCTCTCTTTGCTTTCATGCACCGCGTTTTTTTTTTTCCTGCCTATTTCTTGCTTGGTATACGTTTAGTTCTCCGTCACCGCACTCGACGCAAGAGGTGCAGAAAACGGGAGAAGCTGACTCTGCGCGCTGCGCAACTCTAAAACGGTGTTGGCCCTGGGACCTATTCGCTCGGGAACTGGCAAACAAAAGCACAACCTCCTCCGGCCAACAACTCCGAGTTTCCTGCGCAGTTCCTTGGCCCCTTCCAGGTGAGACGTCTGACGCTACGCCTATACAACCTTGCGAGAAGGTACGGTCGAGTAAACAACGCTTAGAGGACAGAAATGGAAAAAAAAAAAAAACCCCACTAAAATGTTATGTTTCCTTCGGTGTGTGAAAAGCCGAGTTGCATCCTCTGAGCTCTGTATACCTGGCGTGGTCCAGAAACACAGGAGTGCATGTTTATACGGTGCAGACAAGCATGAGTTCAGTGTTCGCCGCGGGTGAAAGACATACCTAGACCCGTACAAAGCTTTACGTACATTGCTTCAGAGTTGCACACCCTTGTATGAATCTATTTGGGCCATCCTTATAATGTCTAAACACGTTTATCTACGAAGTTTGCACATCGATAGCCATGAACGATAGCCTTACAGTTTTGTATGTTGTCTATATGTTGTCAGTAAGCAGCCCGTTCGCAAGTCTACGTAAGGAACAGAGTGGAACAATTATTTGCACACACAGAAGGGGTTTGCCAGGCACTCGCTCATCATGCTACTATAGATGAAGGTCTGTGGACCAAGAAAACAAACAAACAAACGACCAAACAAGCATGCAAGCAAGCAAGCAAGCAAGCAAGCGATCAAGCAAAAAAAAAAAAAAAAAGATGTGCTAACACACACAACACACACACGCGCACACACCACATTTTTTTCCTCTGAACCCTTACCCCTCGCCCAGTGCAGGGTAGACAATTGAATGTTTGTCTTCCGGTTAACCTCCCTACCTTTTGCATTTCATTTCTCTCTATCTCTCTCAATTGAGTTGCTGCCCAGCGCTTGCTGTGTATTTGTAAAAATTGATAAATAGCTTCTTGTTTTACTATGCATGTTTTTTAGAAAGTCTGTAAAAAAAACAAAAAAAAAACAAGGGACCAAGTCAGAAGCAAGGCAAGTCAGTCTGCTCAAAGTCTAGAGACATTCTAAATACACTATATAAATTCATTTCTGTAAGGCAGTGCTTCTGGCCTAACTAAGGTGCTCGATAAGACAATGCGAGGCAAGTCCCGCCGGCCTAACGGCCTCGAGCCATACCCCGCTTTTCTGCGGAATTAAGCCACTGTGTTCTGTTTAGTCTGAGTGAAAATTAAGAAAAACCAAATAAATAAAGTAAATGCAAAAACTGGGCACAAAGAACTGAATATACAAGATATATGGCTTTACCAAACGCTCGTTTAATTTCTCCCCTTAATTTCTCATTCACATCACTAAATTGGTCACGATGCGCAGAAGCGTATTTACACTCGTGAGTTGGATTCTCCTATTTCTTTATAGTCAGCGCCTGCATGGCACAGAAGTCGCTTGAATCCGGAGAGAGCAAACACACTATATTCAGCGAGAATTTTTCATATCTAGTGGATGTTTGCGTGTTCTTTTACCTTCCATTGCATAAAAGAGAGAGAGAGAGAGAGAGAGAACAGATGTTTCTTCACAACAGCCAGCCAATAAATAAACGGATGCGCAGCAAAGGGACTGCGCGTTTATTTACACCTTTCCGCGTGTCTTTCTCCCTTTCCTTGTTTTTCTCGTTTCTCTTCAGGGGAGGTTTATTTACGTTAGAAAGTGGTGCTGGTGCACCTATCCAATACGTCTTGTCAACCACGCCGACCCGCTGCCTGCAAGTGTTTACCACCGCTTGTCTGTTGTAACCAGGCGATCTGAAACTGGTGCCACCCTGTACGATGCGCACTGACCGGCAAAACAGCGGTCGGAAAGCAGCATCTTACTTAACGATGGCATGCGAGACAGACGAGAATGCGAGACAGACGTGATGAAAGAGAGAGAGAGAGAGAGAAAAGTAAAAAGCGTGCCTATCATGCTACGCGGGATGAATGGAATGATAAATGAAAAAGGACAGCAGCAGTGGACTATACAGTGGTTCGTATCATATTTCACGAACACACGAACCGACTGCAAGAAACCCGTACGAATTACCATCAAGCATCTGATGTGGGGCAGTCCGGCGCACGAAGTGGCGCAGACATGTCACCTCCACCAGGAAGACGTGCCAAGTTACGAGGGGTGGATCCGAGCGGTGAACGGCCTAGGGCCCGCTACGCAGTCCTGCAGTCTCTCCTATAGCTCTTGCCAGGGAATCCGGGCTATTACGCCGGTCGTAAATCCTGCTTCTCGCAGTGCGCCTTCCACTCCCGACACACTTTGTTCCCTTTCCCATTACTCGTATTAGGCCAGAAGGCCGACCCATTGAAAATAAAACATTTATTCATTCAATCAATCAATCAATCAATCAATCAACATAGTCCACTCCCTACTTGCTATGTTGTACAACTACCATATCTAAAAGCTCGAATCGCAACGCGATTTATATCTAAATATTAACACAGCAAGTCTGAGAAACGCGGAATACTTTCGATAAAACGTTTTTCTTCTACGCATGCATTTAAGCTTTTCAGCTTTTTTCAAAATCATTCATAATGTCAGACAATATTGCGACGCCCGCTGCCCAAGGACACAACGGTGTTGTTTGCTGTCAGGCAACCACGGCTCGACAACAGGCACGTTCGGACAGTTTACGTACGCCGCTGCCGCACGCTTGTAAATATAGTGGTACTCCGGAACACTGCTGCGTGCTGAGCCGTTTTCGGTTCGACGTAGAAAAAAAAAAGATAACGAGCAAGTCAGTCGGCGCCATAAGGTTAGGCGACCAGCACAAGTCGCTGCTGGTAAGAAAAAAAAAAGAATAAGAGTGACAAGGCCAAAAGCCAGCTACACTCTTGACCTAACCTCTACAACCATGCGAAAATCGATGCGCGGCGCCGCTGCGTTTGGTCCCGCGTGGCGCACGCTTGGAGGCGCCAAACAAAGGGTTTGGCGCTTGGAGGCGCCAAACCCAAAGAAGCCGTCTCAGGCTTCTTTGGGTTTGACACACACACGTGTCCCTGTGTACAGGTCAATCTGTGACCCGATGGCAAGCGCAGGGTCGAACACAAAACGAGCGAATGCTTCGGAAATTCACAAGGTGCAAGTAGATACATGTAAGGCAAACCTGGCATCCGCCTGAAAGTACAGCGCCAAGCTAGGACGGAAACCGGTTACTCAGATATAAGTCTTTCAGGTTGGTCCAGAAATCCAAACATGGATTTAGCGCTTTTCCTCACAGTTGCTCTGGCGTTTGAATTAAAGTTGCGGACAGCAAATGACAGGGCTTGGGTTAAATAATCGACAACTGTGCGACCTCGCTCTGCTATTTTTACAGCCTTCTTACGGGTTAGCTCAGCTGGTGGAGCGGCTGCCCCGAAATGTTAGTTTGTACTGTGTTCGATTCTCGGGTCCTGGATAAATATTTCTTCAATTGTGTCTACATGTGTTTCCTACGTAGCTCCTTGCGCTCGTTTCACGCAGACATCAACTTTCCTTATGAATGGTTGTCCACTGTTTAGTGATTTAGTGGCACATCTCGCCAGTGGTTATTCTAGAACAAAAAGCAGCCTCAGTTTAGCACGGAAGCTTGCAGAGTAACTTTGCATCAAGAGATGTCTACGACCGGTTCATATTGACTGCATCTTCCCCGTAATTTGAAGAAATGTTGAAGGTGTACCAGTTTCGATGCCAATTTCCTGTTCTAACGATGGTGTGTGATCTGAATGAAAATTCCACACATAGATAGGTTCACCTGATGAAACGTCGGCTAGCCTTTCTGGAACACTTTGTCCTTGTTTTATCCGCACAATTGCAGGAAGCTATTCGTACGTTCTAGCGACTATAAGATAAAGCCTGAATGTGAAGGAGGGGGTTGACAGCGGCAGAGGACGTATGAGCCCCCCCCCCCCTCCCCCCTTTTGATACTGATCATCATAGCTGCAAGGCAACAACTAGAAGAATGAGAAAAAAACCGGAAGGGGTGGCAGCGACTAGCGATTGCTATGTACGAATACAAGAAACTCGTGCACACATGTGTCGACCAATTCAGCTGGCAGCTGCAATTTCCCGTCGAAACGATGACTATCGATTTCAGTGCGTCTCTTCTCGCAGATCAACATGCCAGAGCGAATTTCAGTCGATCGATAGCTCAATCCCTGCACGCCGTCGCGTTGCGAACCGCCAAACTACACATGCCGCCGACCGTACTACCATCGTTTGTAAGCCAGAATCTACGATGGTGCGCGTAGAAGTACAACTCAGGACAGAGGCGTAAACAAATGGTCTTCGTCAAGAAGACGTGCCAGACGTTGGCTCGCAAAACAAAGCCCTCCACGCCGCGATCGCACAAAGCGAGCCTTGGCAGCGCGGCCTCTTGTTCGTGTGCTCTGCGCACTGTATAGCGTGGCCCCAAGAGCCACTTGTTGCCAGCTGGCCCCGTGTGGCCTATTTATAAGCGTGCTTTCTGGCGTGTTTGAACGCTGCGTTCACGCGACCCGAGTCCGTCTGCGTGCCTGCGTTGCGGGCGGGCGTGCGTTCGGGCTAGCCCGGGCCCGTTTGCCGATCGGCGAAAGCTCGTTGATCGCTAGCGAGTGAAAGCGACGCCACCGGTCGTTCTCGGTCACGCTATGCCCGCCGGGTCACGTCCGGCCGCTACCGGTGGCGGGGAACGTCGATAGGGTAAGGGCGTTGCAGAGTCGTAAGAGCCGGCGCATTACTTCGGCGGCACGAACCGAAGTCGGCCACGTTAACCACGGACTAACGACAGCGGTTAACTTCTGTTTTACTCGGTCACTGTGATTAAGAGTAAATTAGCGCGGACTTTCGAAAGAGGAAACTAGGTCGGCGTCAGCAAAGATTGTCTGACTCTGTTGAGGGAAATCGCAAAGCCAAGAAAGCTGAGGTAGGAATCGGCAAAGTGAAATGAAGGAAAGAAAGAAAAACCGGTTCCATATGTAAATATGATCGACGTGTTAATCAGAGTGAAATGAAGAAGGAGGAGGAATCGTGCGTTTACGTATTGCTATTTCACTTTTCTCTCGTCTCATCAGTTATAACGCTTCTGGATTTCTAAGCCTGTAGAACAAATAGTATCGTACAAAATCCGGTTGTACAACCATTGTACAACCATTTTGGGCCATTGTTTTATTCTATTCAATTATCAGAGCTGGAGCACGCTTGATACATGTATGGACTTATTAAGGGAAGTGGTAAAACTATGTTACGTTGGCAAAATTACTCTCGTTTCAGAACCACTCGTCATTTTTTTTTGGCTGCAAAAATGACTTTTTCGCAGCCAATCATCGCAAATGAAGATCGACATCACCTTTCTCAATTCTTCTCGTGTCAACAAACTGCGGCAATAATGACGTTATCACGTGGTGTCGTAGCTTCAGCTGCCTGCGCCACGGGATTTTGGCCCCTATAGTCTGCAGAAAAAGCGAGCGAGAGCGACTATATTGAATATAATTTCACTTTCGAATGCAACGTAACGCATTTTATAACCAACGGATGACCGCCGCAGCAGTGTGAAAAACTATCAGTAAATTGACTATCGATAGTATCGATAGCTTTTAAAATGATCGATTCTGTAAACAATATCGATAATATTAATATAGATAACACTATCGATAGTACTGCAATATTTCGCTATAAAACTATCGATAGTGTAGCAAAAACTATCGTTTTCCATAGTACGATTGATAGATAGTATTTTGATAGTACACCCGCCGTGGTTGCTTAGTGCTTATGGTGTTGGGCTGCTAAGCACGAGGTCGGGGGATGAAATCCCGGCCACGGCGGCCGCATTTCGATGGAGGCGAAATCCAGAAAACACCCGTGTACTTAGATTTAGGTGCACATTAAAGAACCCCAGGTGGTCTAAATTATTCCGGAGTCCCCCACTACGGCGTGCCTCATAATCAGATCGTGGTTTTGGGAAACCCCATAATTTAGTATTATGATAGTTCCCCACTGACGGTGCGATCGATAGCTTTACAATTCTTGCCTAGTGGCATTGCCAGAAATCTTGTGATAACTGACCAACAGGGACACTCAGTTCCTGCAAACGGGAATAAGGAAACGTTGCCAAGATTATGCTGCATTGTTTACGTGAAGTACGCCGAGCAATGTTACATTATCGATAGTGCACTACACGGTAGCGTATTGATTATTAATTGCGTTTAGCCTTGCAGGCTGGGACAACCGTTCACCTAGGAGGCAAATACAGGTACAATTTATCGAGATTTCAACTAGTCCACAAAGCTGAGAGATGCTTTAAGAAAGGGTACACATCGCTCTTTTCCTAACCGTTTAGGTCCTTCACGTAACGCTATAGCAATCGTGGGGAAATAATTTCCCATCTAAGCATTTAAGGGATGTTCCTTTTGCTTCTGCCCAATAGCGTGGACACTGCTGAGCGATCGATACCTGTGATTTCAGGACTTTATAGTCTGCATGTCTATGTTAGTATTGACGCGATTCGCATTCTTAGGGTATTTCAAGCAGTTTCCGAGTTCGATCGGTCTTTCTGTCTATC